>NC_066610.1:2256385-2331385 GCF_905475345.1 Vespula vulgaris
ACGACGACGACGACGACGAGTACAACGACGACGACGACGACGACGACGACGACGACGACGACGACGACGACGACGACGACGACGACGACGACGACGACGACGACGGCGACGGCGGCGACGGCGGTGGCGGCAGCGGCGAACGCAGAGAGGAGCGCGCTCGTGCTCTTGCTAGTTGCCTTCTCCCACCAGTTTCGAGAGAGCGACTCAGTCACTCACGATCACTCAGTCACGGCGGTCACGCGTCGCCCGTGTCAGATGCGCACCGTTGTGCGTTGCTCCGTAAGGAGGAGAGGGTGGAGGTATATATATATATATATACATACATAGAAATATATATATGTATATATATATATAATATATATAAAATATCAAATACGTAATATACATATTAGCCAAAAAAGAAAAACGAACACGAAAGGAAACTAACAAGTTTACGAGTTATAAGAAAAAATAAAAAAGGAAGGAAGGAAGAAGGAAAGGAAGGAAGAAAAGAAAAGAAAAGAAGAGAAGAGAAAGACAGATCGTTATAAAAAATCGATAATAAGGGAGGAGTGATAGCGGGAGAGGAACAGAAAAAGGAAAGAGATTGGAAAGAAATGGCGGGATTTTTGAGTCGTACTTCGCGCATGCGTGTTCGATCTTTCTTCCGCGATATCAGATGCACACCGGGCGGCGTACGGAACGAAACGAGATAGATGTATAACGAGATAGAAAGAGAGAGAGAGATAGAGACAGACAGACAGACAGACAGACAGACAGAAAGAGAGAGAGAGAGAGAGAGAAATAGAGAGAAATAGAGAGAGAGATACCCGGACGTGAACGAAGAAGGTACGGTACACGAAGATAGACGACAAGTGCCAACGACGTCTGCTATTTCCTCGTCATCGTCGTCGTCTTAGTCGTAGTCGTAGTCTTAGTCTTAGTCGTAGTCGTAGTCGTTATTGCATCTTATAAAACGCAGTAGTTCGAAGTAGAAAAGATCGTAACGATGACGACGACGACGACGACGGAGACGACGACGACCACGACGACAACGACGACGAGTTTAGCCGTCGCGTCGCGAGTATATAAAGGGGTGGGAGGGGAAGAAGAAGAAGAAGAAGAAGAAGAAGAAGAAGAAGAAGAAGAAGAAGGAACGTGCGTGTACCTTAACCCATTAAGCATATAGCGGACGATGCGCGTTGCGTTCGACGGCTCCTTCCAATTGGTCTCTCTCTCTCTCTCTCTCTCTTTCTCTCTGTTTCTCTCTCTGTCTTTCTCTCTTTCTCTTTCTCTCTTTCTATGTGTGTGTGCGTGTGCGTGTGCGTATTTGTGTGTACACATATATATATATATATATTATATGTATGTGTGTGAGAGAGTGTGTGCATGAAAGTGCGAGAGTCCGTATGTGTCTTGCACGGCAACGTTCGTTATCTGCAATAAATATTACGCTGCTAGAGGTTTCTTTCAACCGGCTCGTTTTCTCTCAATCGTTATCGCGTGTGCTCGTTGACGAGATTCGCCTAAGAGACGAGCCTCTATTTCCCTCTTTTCTTTCTTTCTTTCTTTCTTTCTTTCTTTCTCTCTTTCTCTCTCTCTTTCTCTGTCTCTCTCTTTCTCTCGCTCTATTTTTTATTTTTTTTTTTTTTTTATTAACTCTTCTCTTTTTCCTCTCGCTTTTCCTTTTTCGTACCGACGAAAACGAGAGAGAGAATAAGAGAGAGAAAGGGAGAGAGAGAGAGAGAAAGAGAGAGATTTACATACACATACACATACACATACACATATACACATCGAACATAGATATCAAGAGTGTGCGGTACAGTGCAGAAAGTTTTGTGCAGTGAACGGTCGTTAATAGACCAGTGCAGCGGCTCTGAGGAAGGAGAGGAGAGAAAGAGGAAGAGAGTTAATAGTGAGAGCAAAAGAGACGGAAGAAGGCGCTATATGCGTTGAGGTACCAGCACGAGTGCCAGCTAAGAGAAAGAAAGAGAAAGAAAGACAAGCGTTAAAGGGAGAAGAGACGTCTAAAGAGAAAGAGGACTGACCGTGTGCGTGTGTGTACGTGTTTGTGCGTGCGCCTATCGAACTAAGCTCTTTCTATGTGTTTGTCTGTGCGTGTGTGTATATCTGTGTGTACTATATAGTGGGAGTGAGGAGTGAGGAGGAGGAGGCGAAGAAGAAGAAGAATAAGAAGAAAGAAAAAGAAAGGAAAAGAAAAAGAAAGGGGTGCTAGAAGACATTAAAAACATCCAACGAGATGCATTTTCACGGTGGCCTATTGTTGACGATCTTTCTAATCGTCCTTTCATGTCCTTTGACGCTTCGGGCACGAAGAGTCGCACCTTTGATGGAGGACGATTGGGCCAGAAGGCCTCATCGAGCTGCCGGTAAGTCTCTCTATCTATCTATCTATCTATCTATCTCTCTTTCTCTCTCTCTCTCTCTCTGTCTTTTTATTTATCTTTCCTTTCAATTTTACTACTGCAATAATCATCGTAATTATTATTATTATTATTATCATTATTAATAATAGTTTTTTTTTTCTTAAATTGCAAACGCCATTTAAACGGAGCGATCGACGAATTGTTGGTTACTAAGAAAGGAATGGAAGGGAGAAGGTGGGTGGGAGGGAGGGAGGGAGGTAGAGAGGAATTAATTTCGAATATATAACGATCGACTTCCTTGCGATATCTCGAATTCTCATTTCGATTTCAACATAAACGTCAAGAGTGGCGTTACTTTTCACCTTTCCTTTTAAAGCTTGAGAACGTTCGAAAATATCGAGAACGTCTCTCTCTCTCTCTTTCTCTTTCTCTCTCTCTCTCTCTCTCTTTCTATCTCTCTCTCTTGAGTTGAGAGACTACACTCGAGATGCTTTTACGTAACGAGAACCGCGTGAAAAAGGCGGGAAACGGAGCGATCGTAAACCTTGAGTCGGTGTCGCATGACACGCGGGAATGCATCGGTGCATTCGCATTTGCTCTGTCCTCACTCTCTTTCAAACCTTCCATCTATCTATCTATCTATCTATCTATCTATCTGTCTGTCTGTCTGTCTGTCTATCTGTCTGTCTGTCTATCTGTCTCTTTCCCTTTACTTTTCTTTATCTCTCTCTCTCTTTCTCTCCCTGTTTCTCTCTCTCTTTCTCTCTCTCTCTCTCTCTCTCTCTCTGTCTTTCTGTTTGTATATATGAGACTCGTGTAAATCTAAATCAGTTTGAAATGGGTATGGTGTTGCGTTGATCCCCTACACGAAATTCTACTACTTGTACCGGTGTAATTTAAACGTCAGTTACTTTGTCGAGAGTACTGATCTCTGGATGATGTTTTAGATCCCTTTTGGAATCTACGAAAGATTTCTATGTTCTTTTTCTTCGTCTTCTTCTTCTCCGGTATTTATATTTTCTTATTTAACATAATCATCTCATCTTAGAGATTTGGAAAGCTTAGCGGATGAATTCGTACGATCCTAATATCTTCGTAATCGTTTTATGTGGATAAGAAACGAGACACGAAACCAACCGACCGACCAAGCGACCGACCAACCGACCGGTGGTGAATGAAGTAATGAGACAGGAAGTAACTTAGAGGTACCGGTGCTTAAACACCTCGAAATGACCCAGATCTTGGTTAGAGTTAATGCCTCTTCGTATCGTCTTTATGAATTTGCGACTTTTCTATATATCTCTCTTTCTCTCTCTTTCTCTCTTTCTGTTCGTTTAGAAGAAAAACATTTCCTTTTTTTTTTCTTTTTTTCTTTTTCTTTCGGTCTAAATAGATAGTTCTCTTTTCTCATGATCGAAAGAAATATATGGGTTCCGATATTAATATCTTAATTGTTTTTCTTTTTTTTCCCCTCTTTTTTTTAAAATACATCTTTTTTTTTCTTTTTTCTCCTTCGCAAATAATCGATCATCGTTCGTTCATTGTTATAATGTTTTCAAGAAATTTCAGAGTTTTTGCAGAATTTGTGAAAAAAGTAAAAAAAGTTTCTTTCGATGTTCGATTTAACAAGGAATTCGTGTTTAAGCGAATGATTAGATACGAAAAGCTAATAATAATAATAATAATAATAATAATAATAATAATAACAATTATGAAAAGTTGATAGAAGAGAAAACATAAGATACGTTATAATAAATCGGCTAGTTAGAGATAGTTCTGTTCTTAAGCTGCTTACCTGTGTTACTGAAGCTACCTTGATTGATTTCTGGTGGCCGTCAACAGGGTAAGTGTACACGACGGCTACCTGTCGACCCTGATGATACCCTTATAAGTTGTCTCTCGTTTTTTGGCTATACTTACAGAAACGGAACGTAAAGAATAACACCGGAGAGAGAGAGAGAGAGAGAAAGAGAGAGAAAGAGAGAGAGAGAATGGAATACCTAAATTGGTCATGTCTCCGATCAGATCAGAGATGTTTAACGTTTGAGATGTAAGAGTATCTCGAAATGGAAAGACTGTGAAGGTTGTTTTCTCACATTTACAAAGAGAATTCAATATGTCGGCTTAATACCAAAGACGATCAACTTACTATCCAACAGTTTCTACTTAGGATCACCTTCTTAACACTTAGATACCTTACCTACCAACTTACCTACCTACCTACCTACCTACCTACCTACCTACCTACCTATCTACCTACCTACCTACCTACCAAGCCAGTGCTAATCTCAATTAGTCTTTATTACCAGCTTGCCGACGGTAAACGTCGTCGAGTTTCCCTGCGACTCGGCTTAATGTCTCTCACAAGGTATCGACCTCACACGAGCATCCCGGATATGTAACAACCGGTAAGAGATCCTTGAATGTAGTAAGGCTCACCTGAATATTACACGGCGAAAATAAAGAGAGAGAGAGAGAGAGAGAGAGAGAGAGAGAGAGAGAGAGAGAGGAAATGATACAGAAAGAGAAAGAGAGTAAAGTCGAGTAGTTTTAAGGAAATGTTTTTTTAGAGATTAGCTCGTAATAAACAAGTTGAATATTCTTGCTTTTAAGGACTACCCACGTAAATGGACCTTATTCACGTCTTTTCTTTCTCTCTTCTTATTTCTTTATTTCTTTCTTTGTTTCTCTCTCTTTCTCTCTTTCTCTCTCTTTCCTCTTTTCCTTGGTTTCGCGATCCTCTTAACAAGATTCGCGGCTAATTGGCCGCAGCCACGAATACAACGCGGCCGTTGTCCGTTAAAGAAGTTTAGTAAGCCGATGCCGTCTTTTAAATAGGTAAATCATCATCACAGCTCTCAGGCGCCTTTCTCCCGAGTAACTTTCAGAAAACACGTTGACTTCGAGTAGACTTTGAGTCTTAGATGTTATGATGCTCTTCTAACGACTAACTCGTCCTCGTCCTCGTCCTCGTCCTCGTCCTCGTCCTCGTCCTCGTCCTCGTCGTCTATATGAAATTTATTTATAGAAATATTCTGCGAGTTTTAAATGATCTTTTTAAGGATCCTTTAGAACCGGTTTGTAAACGTTCAAATCGATGATACGATAGATTAACAATTTTTTCTTCGTTCTTTTTAAGATCGATTTCGATCTATATCGAATCATTGTCATTTCGATAATAGTGTTATTCGTTTCGTTGACGTTCGCGTTATTTCTCTTACATTTTATTTATGTATATATATATGTGTGTATGTATGTATGTGTGTATGTATAAAATAATTTATTGCATGTGATTCTATTTACTAAGATGTACAAACACGCTGACACGTGGTGCAAGGAAAATGAAACTCGTGCTCGCGTTTGGCAATGCGTTACGTTCGTTCAACACGAGAAAGCTTGTCGATGCTGTGCTACGCAAAGAAGGACAATTTTAAATCGTCGAATAGTATTTTTAGATTATCGTTCCTTTGTCTGCCACAGGGAGGGGAGAGGGGGGAGGTGGGGTTGGATTGGATGGTTGACGGTTTGTGTACAGACCCGTCGCGAGTTTATTTATAAAAATATATTCTCAGGAACTTAAAAAAAGGATTAGAGAGCGTAGCGTCATTATTTATAAAACGGTAAAAATATATTCTCTGTACGATGCTGCAATGCTGCATTATCACCATCATCATCATCATCATCATCATCATCATCATTGTTATTATTTTCTTTTTTTTCAATCTTTTGGTTTCGATCCAAAAAAGAAATCGAAAGAAAATCGTGCACTTTGCATCTGAAAGCGAATGTGATATACGTATATCTTCGTCGTCGTCGTGGAAAAAAAAAAGGAAAGAAGAACGAAAAAAAAAAGAAATCAAAAGAAAACTAATGCAACAAATATCCGCGTCGTAGATATATTCTCTTCTTCCGTTTATACGAATAGATTTTTATTTTCGTGCCATAAGTCACGCGAACTGTCTCGAACGATCCAATTCTTTTCTCTCTCTCTCTTTTTTTCTTTTTTATTTGTTTTCTGTTCTTCCTTTATTTTCTTTTTTCTTTTTTTTTCTCTTATATTTTTCTTCGTACGTCTAACGCTCCGGTATATAATAGTCGAGCTGAATCACACTTGTGATCTCGAAGCGGAAGTTTAAAAAAAGGATATCGAAGGTGAAAATCGGTATGCATGATTCTCTCTCTCTCTCTCTCTTTCTCTCTCAACGTTTGTGTATCTCTTTCTCTGTGCAAACGAAAGGCAGTGCAACTTCTCGGTCTTCTCTCTGAAGACTTGAGAGAGACAGAGAGAAAGAGAAAGAGAGAAAGAGAGAGAGGACACAGTGTATATATTTAGACGGACTGCAGACACAAAACGACTCAGCACCTTAACTGCAATTTCTTCGTTCCATGGGCTCCTTTCTACATCTCCTTATACATTCAACCAAAGAAGAATCTTCTTCATCTTCTTCATCTTCTTCATCTTCATCATCTTCTTCTTATTAACCATATCCGTCTTATCTCCTTTGAAAACATTAGTTAAGCGGTTAAGGAATATCGATTAAGGAATTCGTTGACACTCGAAGTTACGATGGGATAACACGAGATTAATGGTTTCGCGTTAGGTGTTCCACAGCATTCTTAACCGGATGGGGCACGGCAGGATATACGATGCAATTCGCCTATTTCTATTACTTCCCGAACCTCGGTAAAAGGTGTGGCATCGATCGAACGTATTTCGATCGTACTTGGGTACAAAGTTACGATGGTAACACACTTCTAATCCGTAAATCGTTCATCGACGAAGTCAAAAAGCAAAAAAGAAAAAAGAATAATATTAAGAGTAAGCGGTTAACGATTTGGAATCGGAGCTAATAAGTCGATAGATTTTTATTTCGATACGATCGTTCCGAATATGAAAAAGAAGGAGGAGAAAAAAAAAAGAAAAGATTGCAAGTCGATTAGAGAATGGGAAAGACGAAGAGAGAAAATGATTGCGATGAAAAAGAGAGAGAGGCTTTATAAAATTTCATCGTTCTAAAATGACGAAGCCACTTATTTGTTTGCGTTTCTTACTTTTAATGAAACTCACAGAAATTCTCAGGACTTTTTTTCCTGTCTTTTCTTTTCTTTCTTTCTTTTTTTTTTTTTTTTTAAACCTCGGATCGTTTGCATCGCGCATTTAAATGAACATCGTGGAAGGAGACAGCTGCCCGGCCTGTGTGACTCTCAGACTTCTCAGAGACCTTCTCTCTCTTTCTCTTTCTCTTTCTCTTTCTCTTTCTCTTTCTCTTTGCCAGTACGTTTATGTACGAAGGCATAAATCTAGCAAGAACGCAAGCAAGGACTTTCTTTCTCGACGTCTATATGCTCGTTTTGTCATACGACAGGGGCATTAATCCGACCTTAGAGAGAACGGAATTATTCGATTGAATATTTCAACGTATTCTCATCAATAAAATTTATCGACGACAATTTTTACCCAGTACGTACATATATTACTTCGATACTTTAATTAACCTAGACGCCATTTTTGCTTTCTTTCATTCTTTCTTTTCTTTTTCTTCTTTTTCGCGACAATCGTCGAAGAGTTCAGAGATATATTCGATGAATGAATTTGGATCTGATTGTAAATATTATTCGATCTGGTTTATCAAGCTTCTATTCTCTCTCTCTCTCTCTTTTTCTCTTTTTTACTTCAAGGTTTATAACTGAGCTTGGATGAATGAACACACGTGAACAAGTATGATAATATTACGTTTTCGTTAATCATTGCGTCATTTAACTCTCGATCTCCGTGATCTTTTACAAATTTTCTTTTTCGTCCTGTTTTTCTTAATGCCAAGTTTCACTGCTCTCGATCGTTCTAAAAAAGAAACAAAAAAAAGGAAAAAGAAAAACAAAAATAAAAAGAAAAGGAAAGGAAAAAGAGGTTCAAGGAAATGAACGAGTATGGTTCTGTTTAGATAAAAAGAAAGAAAGAGAGAGAAAGAGAGAGAGATTAAAGCAAGCTACCGCTAGTCGTCGAACGTATTTGTACTTCGTCTGGACGTTTTCAGCGTTTACGGCACGCTAACAAGTTTTATTAGGGAAACGTTAGGCTGATGAGAACGAGAAAGAGAAACAGAGACAGAGAGAGAGAGAAACTGTTCTCTTCTCTCTCTCTCTCTCTCTCTCCCTCTCTCTTTAAAGGCAACCATGATGCATAAAACTCGTCGACATTTTTTCTACTTCTTCCTCTTCTCCTTCTTCTTTTTCTTCTTATCATCGTTTCTGTTAACCATGATAAAAACCAAGTATTCTATCTTAGGCGCCAATGTGGTATTTCTACTTGCGTAATTTTACGGGGTTGCAAACTATTAAACGCCACTTGGACACCGTAAATCTTTTCTCTTTTTCCCTTCTCTTTTCTCCTCTCTTCTTTCTTCTCTATCTTCTCTTTTCTCTTTCCTTTCCTTTCCTTTCCTTTTCTTTTCTTTTCCTTTCTTTTCTTCTCTTCTTCAAGTCGGATCTTCAATCTTCGAGTGCAATTACCGGAGCAAAGTAGATCGCGACCAGATAGGACACGACCACAGTGGGACGATACACCACAAGGTAGCATAAAGCGACCTTCTACTACTTGTTGCAATTACCAGACGTTATACTTACAAACACGAGCCCTGATTACTGTGATTACTCCAATTGGTATCAAGATAAATTGATGAGCTTGCGTTGCAAATGATAAATTAGGAATAAGCCGTGTCTACTCTTTGAAAAAGGAAAGGGAAGATAAAAGGAGAGGGTGAAGTACGGCTTGTTTTTTTTTAACATTTTATTTTTTTCTTTCTTTTTTTTTTTTTTTAAATCGTTCGACAACATTGTGTGTTGTTTTATCGTGTGAATTATTTTTTCTACGTCCCTCTATTCTCCTTTTCTTTTCTTTTTCTCTCTCTTTTTTTCTGTCTCTCTCTCTCTCTCTCTCTCTCTCTCTCTCTTCGTCTATCTCAGCCTCTTGCACATGCATCGAATTACAATGGACACTGTCTCGAGTTAAATCGTTGATACGTTTCCAGTTTAATCTTCTTCTTCTTCTTTTTTTTTTTCTTCTTTTTATTATATCCACTCTCATCATCCTTACTGAAAAAATAAGAGACTACGAGCTACTAGAGTTTCGAATCCGTCGATCGAGCTATATCATTTTCATTGGACACTTCGTTTTTATATTTTTCGACTTGATGATCGATAATGATCGATAAACGAAAAGAAAAGAAAATGGTGAAAAGATTCAGCTCGATATCGTTAGATATCGTTTATAATAATGAAATTTTTGTTAAAAAATTATATCCGTTGTACTACTTGCTATCAAATCGCGATAACATATATGTATAATATACGTACGAATGAAATATTTATCAAGGAAATTTTCTAATTAATAAAGATTAACGATTAGAAATAACGTCTAACGACGTGGACGCGACTATCGTGCGTCAATTGTAACGAATATAAAGAAACATCGGGATATAATCATTATGAAAAACCTATCGACCTATTGCCCGGTGTATCGTTATTGCGTTCTTATCGAATATTAATACACTGTGTCTACGTCATACTGGGTTGTGTCCTCTTCTTCTCCTTTTTCTTTTCTTTTTCTTTTCTTTTTCTTTCTTTCTTTTTTTCTTTCTTTCTTTCTTTTTCTATCATTAAGTGCACGGGCTTGACATTATTGCGCGATAAGCTTTAAACGAACGTTAAGCTTAATTGATTTTCATGAACAAAGATCAAACTCTCTTTTTCTCTCTCTCTCTTTTTCACTCATACATTTTCTCGGGCGACAAAGAAAATATCTAACTTAATCGAATTCACAGTCGAAAGAATTCCATAAAATTACAAAACGCGAATCGAGTGGCTAGTTTTATCGTTTATATTTCTCGTTCGTCAAATATATGTGTGTGTGTGTGTGTGTGTGTGTGTAAAGAAAAAAAAATGTGGTCTTTGTAGTTTCACAGAGATTAACTCAACCGAGTCAAACTCAAATACTAGATATTCTCACGTAACAAAAAGGAATATTTCGTAAACGTTTTACGTATATATCACGTAATAATCGACAATCCTTCCTTTTATTTCCTCGTACATATACACACACACATATATATATGTATATATACCTATATGTCATTCACAATTCAACGATAATAACCGCGAATGAGAAAGCTAAGAAGAATATTCAAGGATATATCGGACAACGGACAAACAAAGAATAGATATAGAAAACTAAATATACAACTATAATCTAAATCACGATCTAAGTCCCGGCTTAGGGATTCTTCTCCGTCCACCATATGTCCCAGACGAGAAAGAGAGAGAGAAACAGAGAGAAAGAAGGACAGAGATAACAAGTATCATGGTTAAATAGATTTACTCGGAAGCTTGAGTAATGCGTTCAGTAATTAGCTTTACTTAAAGGAATTCCTCGTAACATGGTTAATCCATGGTCAAGAATCTTGTTCTTGGATCGTATGGAATTTGTCGTGGCGTCGATTGCTGCTGCTTCTATTAACAAAGTAATGTATACGAAAAAAAAAAAGATACTTTATACGACGCGTTTCTTCTAATGAGAAGAATTTGATTTTGAATTAAAAAAAAAAAAGAAAAAGAGGATAAAAAAAGTAGAAAACAAGAAAAAAATAGAAGATTTACTACGAAAACGATGATTAATTTCACGTATATTTCGTTGAGCCAACGTTAGATTAATTTAAGTATAATCATACACGTAAACGTCTTCAAAGAAATGGAATATCGGTTGAACGATCTCGATCGAAGCAACCTTGGATCCAATCGTTCGCGGTCTTTTCCTTATTCTTGGTAGCGATCGATCCGAATCGATCGATCGATCGATCGATCGATCGTTCGTTCGTTCGTTCGTTCGTTCGTTCCTTCGTTCGTTCGTTCGTTCGTTCGTCCGGTCCGATTAATTCCAACGGAGGTTCTCTTCCAATGGCTCGCGGACATGTATTATTCATTATTGTCTCTTTCCACGGCGTCCATCTTCACACCGTTGAACTCGTTCTCTCCTCAAAGGAAAACTACAACGCCTTCTTGTTCTTTTCCTTGTTCGAAGAAATATTTTTCTAAGAGTATATATATATATGTATGTAACAACAGTAGATTCGTTTGTAAACACGTGGATAATATTAGACGACGCGTGCCGCCGGAAGGAAAATAAAAAAGAAAAAAGATACGAAACTATTTCATTAACTTTTAAATTAAATTTGACGGAAAATGGCGTTCCCCGATAGTTATATAAAGTCAAGACTTTCAATCTTCCTGGCATTAACCCAATTATATTTTTTCTTTTTCTTTTTTTTTTTTCTTTTCTTTTCATTTTGTATATTTATCATTTCCGGACACATACGAAAGATTGCATGTGCATTGTATTATAAGATATATATATATATATATATATATATATATATATTATATAAATTCTACGATTTCCTACTTCCGCAATTTCTTCATGCGCGTGACTTGCATTACATCCAAACAAAAAATCAAACAAAACGAAAAGATGTAAAACAAGGGATCCCGTTATTCATTCACCATAATGAAATCATTTCTCGTTCGTTCGAAGAAACAAAAAGATAGAGATAGAGAACAGAGAAATTTATCTTCGTGTTTGTGTAAAATCGAATTTATAATGCACCTTTGCTCCGATCGTTTTGAATCGACCTTGAATACGGAACATTCGGCTGCAGTGCACACCAGTGTAAAGATACGAACGCTGACGACGACGACGACGACGATGACGACGACGACGACGACGACGACGACGGCACGGACGAGCGTCGCGCCGACTCGGTAACGTGACTCGCCTCTGCGTTTGTTCTCTTTTTTACTCTTTTTTTTTTCCTTTTTTCTCGCAACACACTCAATGCAACGAAGGAATTCTTCTGGTCGTTCCGTAACGTAAAGATTTCGAGTTGACAAAAGAGGCACAGACGATCCTTCTTCTTTCCTTTTTTTTTCTTTCTTTTTTACCCTCCCCGTTCATCGGAATACAAAATTGCGATGATGAACGTTTTTATGTAGAAAAAAAAAAAAGAATTACGGACTTGGTTGTATGCAGATAGAAAGTCTCATTCATTGTTGAGGGTTCCTCTATTATTATACTTGCTTATATATACATACATACATACATACATATATATATATATGTATACGTTCATTCCTTAGGTAGGTATCATAAGCTTACGAGAAGGCAGCTTGCTCATCGTAACCAATGCTTATCAGTTCGAGCTCGAACCAAACGAGTAAGCGAGTAAGCGAGTAAGCGAGTAAGCGAGCAAGCAGGGATCGGTCGAAAGGCTTGGCCAATATGAATGCATCGCATTACGCGTGCACTGACTTAAAGCCACAGCCGCAAGGTCGGCATTTCTGACGCGGGCATGACATCACGTAGGCGTACACGATGGAATATGTCGCGAATATGTCGCGCTTAGGTTATAATGTATGGACATGTAGTTTCAGGACAAATGTTTATTCCAACTCTCCTTTTACTATACCACGTACGTACTTACATATACACAGACACGCGTACGCATACACATATATATATGTATATATATGTATATTATATCGAAGCTTTTCTTTGATTCACTATGGAAAGATTCGTAAAGAAAGATCGAAATGTTATTGGAAAAAGAAAACAAAAATTTACTCGAGATATCGTTTATCGAATTCATTTATACGCGCATCAGTTTCCTCGATTTCGTTTAGATTTAATGGAACAACGAAAGAGAGACAGAGACAGACTTTTTTCCGACTTTTTACGTTTAGCGTGGATGCATTCTGTGCGCATGCGCGTATGTTTACACGCACGATACTGTGCACCGCAGTAGACCACTTTGCCGCACCGCACCATACCGCATAACACCGCACCGTATCGTGTCGGTCTTGCTATAAAGAGCGGAACGCGTGACGGCTAAATCCTTCGCGATCATTCGAGTTATTTAACACGGGCAGCCGGGCAGATGCAAGAGCGAGGAAAGAGCTAGAGTATTAACGTTGCCTTTAAAGCTCGATGACTGACGACCCCGTACTCTCCAAGACCTCTGACAGTATGAGAAAGATAAAGAGAGAAAGAGAGAGAGATGGAGAGGTTTACAACAAGTACGAAATTACAAGGAATCTCTCTCCGAGTCGGCGCCCCCGATTTATAAGCATTTGTAAGAACGAGATCTACCAGGGAGTCTCTTCTTTCAGGATTTCCTTAAGAAAATCGTACGAGTTCGTGACGATGATACTGATGATGCTGTTGTTGCTGTTACTGCTGATGTTGATGATGATGATTATGATGATCGCGTGATCTCTATCTCTATCTCTTTCTTTATATATATGTATATATCTCTATCTCTCTAAGAATTATTCCCAAGAAAGAGGAATGAAAATGATTATGACGTGGTGGTATAACCATCGCGATTTAAAGATATTGAGGTACGCCATACGATTTCTTCTTCAGCCATTGTTCCATAACTTACATACATGTTGAGAATTCTGTTGATATCATATTTTTTATAGTTTAGTACGAGTTTTTCGATTCCGAATAGATTATCAAAGTTTTACGAGAGGATAATATATACCGTCTAATTAATATTAAATGATAAATGTCGTCGATCTTTTTAACGAATAGAATTCATTCCAATGAGAATGAAGATCCACTCGTTCTCATCCTTTCAAAATGACAAGCTGATATTTGTTCGTGTTAATTTCTAATGTGATTCTTTTTATCCGAACGAGGAACCAGAATCGGCGGAACTCTCTTACTTCTGTTATATTATCCGAAAGGTACACCACGTAAGATGTACAAGCCCAAGTAGTAGGGGTAGTGCACTGGCCCGTACAGCCCGAAATACACGGGACAAACGACTCTCTGAAACCGAGGAACGCATTCTGCGAGTGGCAGAAGAGAACCGTGAGGCTTCTCTTCTCTTTCGGCCGTTTGCTCTTCAACCGTGACTCTTCTTCTTCTTCTTCTTCTTCTTCTGCTGCTGCTGTTTTTTTTTCTTTTCTTTTTTTACTTTGATTTTCTTCTCCTTCTTCTTCTCCTTCTTCTTCATCATCATCATCATCATCATTTTCTTCTTCTTCTTCTTCTCCTCCTTATTCAGCCAGGCTCGTAGCCAAGAAGAGAGTATCGGTAGCAAGGATCTGACTATGACGTGTTCCACGTGCAAATATATACTCCAAGTTTTCTCATGATAGACGTTGGTTGGTTCATGCTGATCGATATCATCGCTAAGTCACCGAATGATGACGAAGCTAAGTAACTTATTATTCAAAGATCGTACTTGATCGTGATCGATAGAGAGGAAACATTGTTGGCACCGGGCAAAAGTATTTTTTTGTCTCCTCTCTTCTTCTTCTTCTTTTTTTTCTTCATAGAAAAATACGATCGCAGTTGATTTTAAGTTGTAAAAAGGTAGGGAAAGGTACAACCTTGTAACGATATCGACAAAGCTTACCAGTCGATGAACTTGAGAAGAGATATTAGACTCCGTCTGTGACTGACCGCTATCATTCGTAATTCATGGCAATTTCATGCACTGTGATTTTCATCCGTGGCTCATGTATCAAAGAAGATTATATTCTCATGAGAGTTTACTACCTTCGACCAACCTTCGGAAATCGGTCATCTTCGTTGTTAACCGATTGCTCCTCGAGGATCGTATAATATTATTTAAAAACCTATTCGTATTTGAATAATCCTACAATAAATTCATAATAATATCTTAGTTAACTTTCTAATTACCTTTTTCATTACGTACGAAAATTTACAAGTACATTCCAAACGTTTATCGATCAACGACGATCTATATCAATTTTTCCCAGTTTATAACAGAGAACAAAAAACAAAGTTCTTTCAATTTCTTAATCCAATTCGAAGCTTTTGGATAGTTAGCTAACCACATCGCTCGAGGTTTATATGGTTTATACGGTAATTAACGGAGTTTATATGGTTCGTCCTTCGAGTGGTTGTTTGACAAACGACGAGGGGTAGGATGACAAGGAGATGACGAAGAAGAAGAAGAAGAAGAAGAAGAAGTGGAAAAGGAGGAGGAGAAGGAAAAGGAGGAGGAAGAGGAGGAGGTGAGGGAGGACTAGGGTATCCTGATCCACAGGGTAGACCAGACGTACCACGGTACTTGGCATGCTTAGTGAATGGCCCCTTGATCCAGATTTTTGTAGGGTGATTTTTGCACACTCAGGGCCGCCTATATATAGCACTCGCCACTCGGCATTGCATCGCTGGTTGCCGTCTCGACGACAGTGAACGGCCACGATTTCTTCTTTTTTTTTTCCTCTCTTCTGTTCTTCACCTCCTCCTCCCCCACCTCCTCCTCCTCCTCCTCCTCTTCCTCTTTTTCTTCTTCTACTTCTTCTACTTCTATAACACTTTCTTCCTTTTCCGCTACTTATTGTTTCCTTATACATACGTTAATACACTTTCTCTCCGCTAGATCGACACACTTCCATTTTCCCATAAATCAACCTCCCCTCCTTTGTCACCTTAGATCGGTTATTCTATTTCAAGATAATAATTAATAGATCGAATTTTATCATCCCTGAATGGTATCAAGAATCGTTAATCGATTATAATCGAGATCTTTATCGAGTTCGAAATCGAGAACGGTTACCACCTTGTCACCGATCGATACGCAATTTCCTCGTTATATTTATGTACATATATACTATACTGTACATACATATACATACATACATACATATATATATATATACACATCGTACTTACAAGTAGAAACACTTGAAAACGTAGAAGGGTATCGATTGGCGCCCGTACAAGACTAGTAGCACAGCGATATTTCTTTTCTTTACCATCCAGTTCTTCTACCGTAGCTGATTAAGGGTGTATCAAGGACTTTGTGACCTCCTTGTTGTAGACGGCATCCGATATAGTGATGGCTCTTTTTTTATATCCGTTTTTTCTTTCTTTTTTCTTTTTTTTTTCTTCTTCTTCCACGACTTGTTCTCTCTCGTCTCCTTCTTCGATCTTTTTTCTTTCTTTCTTTTTATTTTTTATTAATAGAATTTATAGAATATTTTTTTAAAGATTAGGGATATGAGGTTGAAAAGAGGATGATGATATTCTTCGACGATCCATTTCATGAAAGTTATTAATCGAGGACTATAACGATAGTCGTATTCGATGGATGTATATCTACTTTCTTTTTCTTTTTTCCTTTTTTCGATTCAATATATTCTCATTTATCTCGGGAATTGGTTACGGAAGGCTTGTTATACAAGACGAAAAGGACGATTTCTTTATTTTCTCTGTCTCTTCTTTTTTTTCTCGTTTCTTTTCTTTTCCTTTTCTTTGCGGGACTTTAAAGGCGACAGTTAAATTTATTTCGGCCAAGTAGAAAATACCGGTCCTAAACAGACACCGCCAGTGCCGCTTTAGTTATACCGCGTCTTGTGAGTGTCGAGTGAGTGCAAGAGAGAGAGAGATAGAGAGACAGACAGAGAGACAGACAGACAGACAGAGAGAGAGAGAGAGAGAGAGAGAAAGAGAGAGGGAGGGAACAAAGCGACATTGTTATCGGACTCGCAATAAAACATTAGGCGAGTGTGTCAACCTGCAACACGTTCGCTGCTGCATGCATTTCAAGAGTGGTATACATAGGTACATACATACATACATATATATTTGTTGAGTATATAACAGAGCTAAATTCTATCATAGCAATCTCCATCTATGGTTTTATGAGGCACAGGATCTGTCCGGTTCGGTACCACATCAGGCTATTTTCAACGATAATTAGTACCTACCTTCCGTTATGTTCGCCTTTCTAATCTCTCCTTCTTCGTTATCGAAATCACCGATTGGATCGAAGTTGTAAAACTACTTGGTTTATTAGCAACATACACGTCATAGACGGATGATGTAAAAGAAGTTTCTCTCTTTCTCTCGATAAGGGTACGACGACGTTTGACGACGTTCGAACGACGAAGAAGAAGGAGAAGGAGAAGAAAGTAAAAAGTAAAACGAAAAAAAGGGAGTGAAAAAAAGGTGGAAAAGGAGAAGAAGTAGGAGTAGGAGTAGGAGGTGAAGAAGAAGGAGGAGGAGGAGGAGGAGTATCGAAGTGGCCGATGCAAGTGCGAGCTGTGCAACTCGTCTCGAACGAGCTTCGTGTGGCTCGACTCTCGGACCTCGTCTCCAACGTCGGACGCTATTTTTTCTCGTCTGCTCTTTCAGATTGGCCGGCTCGGTGATACACACCCATACATATATATACACACATACATAAATAGATACATACATACATACATACGAACAGACCGTATCTCTCTTTCTCTCTCTCTCTCTTTTTCTGTTCTCAGAGTACCTACGTGGGTAGGTATGTCGAATGATTAGGGCACGTGCCCTTTTCTTTCTTTTTTTTTTTTTTTGTTGAAAAAGAAGGATTAAAGAAGATCAGAACATTTATAAAGTTTGACAAAGTTTCAATAAAAGCTTTTTATCGTTTGACGAGTTATTAGGCGATGATAGGAAAAGAAAGAAAGAGTGAGAGAGAATTACAGCAGCAACAGCAGGTGTTTATTCTTCCTCTCTCTCGTTCTTATGCAACTTCGTTTAAAACGTCGAAGGAGATAGAGGCGCCAGTTCGTTCAGTGGATAAGGTCGTTCTTGGACAGCCCGTGGCTCGAATCTTTTTCGACAGTATTTTTCTCTTTAAATCGACGAAGACGACGAAGACGACGAAGACGATGAGAGGCTGTAAGTGGGCAGACACGTAGGCGACTTTCCTCGCGACTTCTTCGACGTCGTCGTACATCTCTCTCTCTCTCTCTCTCTCTCTCTCTTTCTCTCTCTCTCTCTCTCTCTCTTTTTCTCTCTGCATGTCTCGGCTATCTATAAACCACGAGGACGAGCCGGTCGTACCTGCTAGCACTCGAATACGTGAGTAAGAAAGAGACGGAGAAAGATAGAAAGAGAAAGAGAGAGAGAGAGAGAATCTTACGAGCTTATCTCCGTTGGCGTGTTGCGTCCAGAAAAATGAAAGTCTTCTCGTCGAGTCATTTTTTTGTGTTCTTCTTTTTTCTTTTTTCTTTTTTTTTCTTTTCTCTGTTACTCTCTCTCTCTCTCTCTCTCTCTCTCTCTCTCTCTCTCTCTCTCTCTCTCTCTCTCTCTCTTTATGTTTAATCTTTCACAGAATGTTCGGTCGATGCACCGCATCATCGTCATCGTCGTCGTCTTCGTCGTCTTCGTCGTCTTCGTCGTCTTCGTCGTCTTCGTCGTCTTCGTACAAGTCCAGTCATCGTCATCGAAGATATTATACTCCTACACGCTTGCGTTTCTACTCGGCGATCATTCATCTCGTCATTTCAAGATGATTTCCCTCCTGGCATGAATATTTATAGACAACATTTATCTCCTTCGATAAAATTTATCTTTTGACCCAAGTAAACTTGTTCGTCTGCCAGAAACAAATATAAGCATCTGCCTCCCCATTCCCCCTCGGCCCACCCCACAACCCTCCCCATTCTAAGCTGCGCGAAGGAAGATCTTTTCTTTTTTTCTTTCTTTTTCTTTTTTTGTTTTAGTCCTATAAATTATTATTGTTACTTAAGCGAACGAAGATTTTCGAGGGCAGTTAAATATATACATATATATATATATATATATATATATATATATATATATATATGTCGTTAAATTCGGATAAATATCGATTTTGAATAATATTATAAATTGATATATGTTTATAATGTGTGTATATGTATGTGCTAAAGGTACGTAGATACATATATATGTATATATTATGTATAATGTATATATGTGTCTAAGTATGCGCTCCAGCTGATTTTTTTTTTTTTTTTACACTCCGTACGTTCTCTGTGTGTTTACGTAAGGAACGTTTTGCGTCATGTCTCTCGCTACCATATAGATTGACCTTATAGATCTTCCACGAACATCTGTGCCGAGGTGAGCAAAAAAAAAAAAGAAAGAAAGAAAAAGAAAGAATGAAAGAATGGAAGAAAGAGAGAGAAAGAAAGAAAGAAAGAAAGAAAGAAAGAAAGAAAGAAATTCGGTAGCTATCTTTAACTTTATCCCAGATTTTCAAGACATTTTATATTCGTTCTCTCTCTCTCCCTTTCTCTTTCTTTCTTTCTTTCTCTTTTCGTCTCGTTTATGATACAATTTTTGCAAGGGTTCGAAGGACCCATCTGAAATTCGAAACGAACGTACGAAGGAAACGGTGGTGGGTTTTAATACTCGTAAGCGGAAGTAACACGTGTTTCTACATTTCGTATCTTTCACTTCCTTTTTTTTTTCTTTTTTTTTTCATTCACATTTTCTTCTCCTCTTCGACGAAGAAATTATTTATCAGAACGAAATCGTAGAAAGTTGCTCATTTTCTTTTCGATAATTTTAAATCCGTTTGGATTTAAATATTCTAAGAGTATATTTTTTAATTTTCTAATTAATAGTCGACGAAACTGTAAAACTTTCCACGTATCGACGACGACGACAACGACGATGACGTTAGTGTATGTATTTGTCTAAGAGAGAAAGAGAGAGTGAGAGAGAGAGAGAGAGAGAGAGAGAGAGAGAGAGAGAGAGAGCTTTTCTAACCGAAATAATATTCTCCGAGTTCTCCTGTTAGATTCTAACAAAGTTCATCGAACTCATGGTGTGAACATTCATAGCAGCCCCTCGGTCGTAGCAGCCCCTCTTTAAACCCGCTCGCACTATCTGAGAATAGTGCTTTGCTAGAAGAACGGCGAAACGTCTTCCTGGAATTCACAGTGAAACTCTTAGAAAGGACCTGAAGAATCCTGAACCCGAACTATCGCCATATTACGCACACACACATATATATATTTTTTCAATTTGTTAATAATGTCCTTTACGTCAATAGTATATCGACGAACTAAATCGAGCCCGAACGAATCAATTCCAAAAACGTTGTGATAACGAGTGAGTTGATAAGAGAAAGGATTATACTTTCGAACTTTAGTCATTCGTTCTTATTCATTTATTTTCTTTCTTTTTATTTTCTTTTCTTTACAAAAGACGACATATAAATATTTTCTCTCTCTTTCTCTTCCATTCACTCTCTTTTACGATTTTCTACGGCTGTTGCTTGGGGGTAAACGTAAGGAGAAGAAAAAAAATAATGGAGAATAATAGAGTGAAAGAGAAAGAGAGCGAGAGACAGAAAGACAAAAAAAAAAGATAGAACGAGAGAGTCTGCACGACTCGACTCAACTCGACTCGCATATTTGCGATACGGTGGCGTGTCGAGGCTCTCCTCTCATGCTCCTGAGTTGCTTAGAACCGAGTCCGCGCTTAGAACGACTTAGCACGGGCGGTGCAACGACCTCGTGCAACGAGCCTCGCTGTCTCTCTCTTTCTCTCTCTCCTTCGTCTTTCTAGACGCTTACATTCTCTCTCTCTCTCTCTCTCTCTCTCTCTCTCTCTCTCTTATATTCCTTTGGACTTGTAAGCGTCGCGACGCACCATCGGAGGATCTTATCGCGAAGTGAAAAGTTTGACTTGTTTTTGAAAGCTTCTCTAATTCAACAGGGTTGAAATATTTACGAGATAGAGAAAGATAGAGAAATTTGAGTGGAAGAGAAAGAGAGAGAGAGAGAGAGAGAGAAGAATTTTTATCATCACTTTTTTTTACATCCACTTACCCCCTCCTATCACCAACGTCGACGTCGTGCTAAACAAATTCACGAACACGTGTCGTACCATTTATTGTCAGCTTCGAACGATCAGTTTCTACCGTGATGCAGGCACGTTCTCGAAAACAATTACGTAACGTTTATCACACCCCCATTCTCTACCATCTTCAATCCTCATCCCTCATCCCCATTCCCGGACTTAACTCTTATTCCTACTCGTATACATAATTATATTTATATAAGAAATAAGAAGAAGATTCAGTTTGAATAATATGTATTGTGAAATTCTAAATAAGTCACTTTAAACGCGAGAATCTTTATTTCTGGAAAGGAGAGCCCATCTTCGTACGATTTATTTTTACGTGGGAGAGGAAAGAAAAAGAAAAAGAGAGACTGAGAGAGAGAAAAAGAGAGAAAGAGAGAAAGAGAGAGACATGTGTTAGGGACTTGCTTTCCACATCTTTTTCTTCTTACTTTTTATCTTTCTTTTTCTTGTTTATTTTTTTCTCTCTTTCTCTTTCTTTTTTTTTGGCGGAAGAAGATGATGAAGAAGAAGAAGAAGAAGGTGTGAGACTGTAGTCGTCATTTTTAAAGGAGACGACGGCCTTGTCGCATCAGAGAGTGTCGGCCAAGCAGGCTCTTCCACTCTTTTTCCGTCTGCCACCTTCTCTCTCTCTCTTTCTCTTTCTCTCTTTCTCTTTTTTCTCTCTCTATTTATCTATCTATTTATCTAACTATTTTGTTCTTCTTGACTTCTTTCGTTTCTCTTTCGTCTTCCATCGTCGACCTGTATTCCTCACGAATATCATCCACCCATCCATCCATCATCCCCTTCCACACCAATTTTATTTTATTTTATTTTATTTTATTTTATTTTCGTTTGTTTGTTCGTTCGTTTCTCATCGACAAAAGTTGCGTTGTTAGTCACGTGCAAATCGAATCGTAAAAAGTCGACGACGAATAATAGAAAAGCGTACACGTGTTCACGGTATTACATGGTAATCGGTATTCGTCGATCGTAAGAAGAACATGTGCGCTTAGTTTGATTTATCGAAATGAAACGCGAGATGCATATTCGAGATATAATACACGAATATCGATGATGAATAATATTCTTTAAATCGTACAAAAGAGAGAGAGAGAGAGAGAGAGAGAGAGAGAGAGAGAGAGAAGAAAAGGGAAGGGGTTAAAGATGAGAGCTAAGGAAGGAATCGTAGATAACGATTACGTTATAATTTAAATTTAAGAATTCGCGATTACGTTATGCTTTAGTTTCGCTAATATTGCGTCACTAGAAAGGAATATATATATATATATATATATATATATATATATATATATATATACAGCGCGTACTCTCTCAAAGGATGACGCGAGTTTTATATCTTCGTTTATATATAATGTATATATACGATACGTATAATCTTATATTCCATGTATCGTTCTAACGAAAAAGAACACGCGATATAATCTTTTCTTCCTTTTATATATATTTATATTTCTTTTCTTTTTTTTTGCAATTTTTTTTCTTTTTTTTTTTTTCGTTTCCTATTCTCTCTGTTACAGAATGCACCTTTGGAAAGCAGATTCGAGAGTTGGGTTCTACCTGGTTCGCGGATTTGGGACCACCATTTGGGGTTATGTACTGCATCAAATGCGAATGCATTCCGGTACGTATTAAAGTGGGTGTGCCACTGTGTATGCCACGATTCTTATGCTGCATACTACATATATATATATATATATATATTATATATATATGTATGTATGTAGGTATGTATGAATGTATGAATGTATGTATATGAATATAGTAATATCGGTATGTACGTAAGAGCTATTTCGCGCGTGTACAAGCAACGCTATATATCCCTCGCTTACGTTTGCGTGCGTTTTTCTTCGTCCGTTCGACCTTTGACCCCTCTCATGTCTCGAGAGACTCGCCCTACGGACGAGGCCGGGTCCGTGCGTTCAACATTACATTTCTATGTAAGAGACCGACCCGACACAACTCTAAAGGAACACACAAGAAGGTCCAAGTGTATGTATATACGTATATACGCGTGTCTATATGCGTGTGCGTGTAGTATGTACATACGTGAACGTTAAACAGCCCGTATAGTACAGGCTCTTTCAAAAACATCCTCTTTGGTCCAGGATCGTTTAGAAATTGTCGATATTATAGATATCATTTTTAATTAGGTTAACTCGTTATAGTTTAATCTTATTGATAATATTATCAGTCAGTCATACTCAGTGTGTATATATATATATATATATTATATATTTTATCAAATCTTTTATCAACGATCGATATCGTACGTTCTTCTCCGTTTAAAAGTTGATTCTTATCTTAACTGAAAGAAGAAAAGAAAGAAAGAAAAAAAAGAAAGAAAGAAAGGAAGGAAAAAAAGAAAAAGAAAAAGGGAAAAGTCCGTAGATATATCCAGATGCCGTAAACATAAGAGACGACGATATCTCGAATCTGGGTGACGTGACCTACGGAGAAGTTGACGTGCTTTCTAATCCCATTCCTGGTCCCGAGACAGACTGGCGTCCGCAAGCGTTTCTGTTTAACGTATACGCCGATCTTTGGTTTAACACATATACATACGTAGTTAACATGCATATGTAAGATATCTATGTATTTATGTATATGAGAAACCGCGTGTGAGAAAACGTTTTAGAAGCGCGTTTATAATCCTCTTCGGTCATCGTTTCACCTTCTATGGTTTCCTTTTTTCAAAACAAAAAAAATATATACACACACGCACACGCACGCACATATATATATATATATATATGCATAATATAGGTATATATTTTTCGGAATCGGCATTAACCCGCTTTCGATGAAACTGTCGTTCGAATTTTCGCTTACTTGAGATATGTAATGATATTCATTTACATTCCGAACGTTTGCCGACGACAGCAGACCGTTTTGCGTTCCATATACGGTGAGACAATAGCGTCATCATCAGTGTTTCGTCTACACACCAAAGAGTATTTCTACCCACGTATTCTCTCTCTCTCTCTCGTCGTTCGGAATTTCATTACTGACTTGAAAAGTACCTGCTGTTGTCGTAGTTTAAACGTTACCACCAACTAAAGACAGGAACAAACGATAGAGAGAAAAAAAGAGAGAGAGAGTATGGTTGAGAGAGGGAAGGACCACGGTTAAAAGGCACTAAATAATCAGTAAATGCTAATGAAATGCTACCTGATGAGCCTACAGAGTAGAAAAAAGTAATTGTACGGGCGCACGAGCCTACCCTTGAGAATCCGACTTTATTTTTTAACACTGGCCAATTATTCTTTTCATAGGGATTAACTTAACATAAATATAATTTTACTCATTTCTACGTCGCTCTTTTTATTGTGATAATAATAATAGTAATAGTAGTAGTAGTAGTATTTTCTTTCTTTTCAATTTTTTTCCAAACGATCATCGATTTATATTATTGGTACGTGTTGAAACAAACGAGGACGCGAGCGTTCTGTCGTTTACGACGACACTCGAAAGATATCTCGAAAGAAGGATTTAATCCGCACCCACACCCACACGTGTACACACAAACACACACACACATATATATATATACATACATAAACGCGCGCGCCCAAGTTACTTTCGAGAAAGTCGAGCGAGCGAGCAGCTCTCGATGCAAGCCCAGATATGAAAATCTGCCCACGGCAGAATATCCTCCTGTTAGTATATCGGCAGCCTATTAAAATACTCGTCTCCATTATACTCAGAGAGGACTCCGACTTTATCCCTCCTCTTCCTCCTCCTACGCAATATATCCTCCTCCTCTTTCGATTTTACTCCTTTCATTCATTCTCCAGACCACGCCGGAGTTTATTGAAAATAATAACAACGAACAAACAACAATCACACCGATTACGAACGGAAATGTAGATTAATAACGAAGGATTATAGATAAGAGAATATTTGTACTTTGTTTGCTTGTGTGCGTGTGAATATACGCGCGTATGTGTGTGTGTATACCGATCGTTCATCAACGTCGTCGTCATCGTCGTCGTCGTCATCGTCGTCGTGGTTATCATTCAAAAAAAAAAAAACAAAAAAAAGAAAGAAAGAGAGAATGAAAAAAGAAAGAAAGAAAGAAAGAAAAAGAAGATGAAAACACGTTTGCGTTAATGAAAGCATCAGTAATTAGAAATAATGAAACATTTAACACGCTATACTTTAGCAAGAGCAGTACTATTGGCATTGCGGTACGTCGGAAGCCGACAGTACAGGTATATATATATAGCAGCTACCGTATGGTAATGCGACCAGTCAATAAAGTTATCTATCAGTTACGTACACACATATACAGACGTATATAACCACTCTTTGGAGTCGATTCTCAAGCGCCTACTTGAATAATCTTAGTGTTTAGTATCTTAATCGTCCTTTCCGTTCTCATTAAACATCTAGAAACTCTATAATCTTGAAAGATAATTTCTTTGGTAAACATATCATTCGATTATATCAACTATAACATAATATTTCGAGGTTTGCGATTAAAAAAAAAAAAAGAAAAAAGTAAAAAGAAAAGGATGCGTCTGATTCGATTTTCACTCTCTCTCTCTCTCTCTCTCTTTCTTTCTTTATCTCTCATGCGCGTACACGTGTATGCGTTTGCATAAATTTGATCGACCGATCGATCGATCGATGGATCGATCCCAAGTCCAACGTCTCGTCGCTCGACGCAGTCGATCGTTGTTGGATCCTATGTTGGTCTCGACCGTTTTTAATAGAGTTCAATTCTACCAATCTTCTTATAAGGTGTCCTTGACTATCAGTAGCCTTACGTTAGTTTCTACTTTTTTCCCCTCTCCCTCTACCCTCCCCCTGTGACACATAGAAACGGCCAGAGCCACGTTCCGAGTTTCGATTCGATTCGTCACGATTAAAACGTGAGACAAATAAAACTTACTATACTTAAATGAATTTTAAGAGAAGCTTGTATGCGTGGCTGCGTAAAAATACGTACGTACGTAGGTAAATGATTGTCTGTGTCCGTGTGTGGGCGTGTTAAGCTAGAAAGATAGAAAATGACCAGAGAAGAGGAATGAGAGAATGAAAGAGAGAGAGAGAGAGAGAGAAGGGAAATGTTGTCCGTGGGTATAGTCGCAGGAAGAGCTTATGGACGAACGCGCGAACTCTATTTTTAGAGTTGGGTGGAATGACAGTCCCTCTGTCGAGTGTACATGAGGGGCTATTGATAGGTCCGCGGTCTTGGTGTGTTAGAAGAAGAGACAGACGCGCCTCGCGCCTATGAATCAGCCGAGCAAATACGAGGGAGACCGTTTTCGTTCTTTGAAGATTACGTCCTCTCTTTCTATCTCTCTTTCTCTTTCTCTCTCTTTCTTTCTTTCTTTCTTTCTTTCTTTCTTTCTCGCAGCATCCTTCGTACTTCTTCGCACCACCTTATCCCTCTTTACCTCATCCCTAACACCTCACCCAATCTCTCCGACCTAAAGTCAACCTCTCAACACCATTGCCAAGCAAGATTTTCGGTTACGTTTGGTTCTCTCATACCAATGGAAATATTTCAACCGACTCGAAGAAGTTCCAAGTAATCCTTTTCATTCTTCCTTCCTTCCTTCCTTCCTTCTTTCTTTTTTTTCTTTTTTTCTTTGCTTCCTTCCTTCCTTCCTTCCTTCCTTTCTTATCTGATCGAAACCGATGATATTTTTGACTCTTCCGCGACGACCGTGATTTTTATCGTCAGAAAGGAATCGGCAAGGAGGTTGCGAATAACGAAAGAATTCTCAGGTTTGGGATTAAGAAAAAGGGAAATAATCGAAAATCGTGGCAACGGGCAGGGTTTAACGTCCTCGACGTTCGATCTCTCTTTTTCTCTCTTTTTCTCTCTCTTTCTCGGTCCTTTCGGTTTCTCAGGAATGTCGCATGGCTCTATAAAACCCTTCACTTAATTTCCGCCTCTCTTCGGTTTATCCATGGCCAACCATGGAACACGGATTCTCCTTTTTCGAGTTGCGCCCACAGGTTCTATAAAAGTAAAGGGGAAAGAAAGAGAAAAAGAAAAGTTTCACAAAAAGTAAAAAAGCTTTTTCCTTCACACCCAGAAAGACAGAGAGAGAGAGAAAGAGATAACTAGGATGGCTCGTAATTCCCACCCTAAACTCTACAATTTATGACTAACTCTTCTCTGCTTTGGTTAACTTATAATAATCTGATGTCTGACGAGGGAGAGACATCATCATCTCGAAAATTATTCTTTTTTTTTCTTTTTTATTATTATTTTTGATAAACTAGTCCTTTCTACGTATTCTATCAGATAGCAATTACTTCCTATGGGATAGATTCAATGACGCGTAAAGAAGTAATATACACTTTGTGCTTCATTTACATACTTGAAAACAGCAATGGTACTTTCCAAAGTCAGCACCATATATATATTTATATATATATATATATATATCTCGTAGAAGTTATTGATAACAGGATAGATACGATTCATTATTCTCGAAATGAGATCAACGAAATAGATAACAGTTGTTTCAAATTTACACCCGTTGCGTTGCGTTGCATTGCGTTGCGTTGCATTGCGTTGCGTTGCGTTGTGTCTGAGTTGAATTGGATTGAAATACGATTGAGAAAAGATGTAATGATCCGTTTTATAATATTCTCCTATTTTTTCTTTTGTTGTTTTAGGTGCAAAAGAAACGACGTATCATCGCTAGGGTTCAATGCCGCAACATTAAGAATGAATGTCCGAAGCCCACCTGCGACGAACCAGTCTTACTTCCGGGAAGATGCTGCAAATCGTGTCCCGGTGATTACAGTACGTTTTCAGACGGTAGTACATAATTTCATTCGACGACGACGACGATGACAAAAACAAAAAGTAAAAAAAAAAAGAAAAGAAAAAAAATGTCCAAGTCGATTACATTAACTTGCTACAAAGTTAATTTTTTTTTCTTTTTTTCGAAACAATCAAAATACAATTTCTTCTTATTAATATATATACATATGTATGTATGTATGTATGTATATATATGTTATCAAATTCGTTCGTGCGAAATTCTTCGTGGCTATTGCGTCTGGCTTTAACCGGCCGTGACTACTTTGCTCGTTTGAATACTACCAATACGATTATATTATTATTGTTTATGTGTGTGTGTCTCTCAGATAGAAAGAGAAAGAAAGAAAGAAAGAAAGAAAGAAAGAGATAAAAGCAAGACTAATGCAAGTTATGAATTTATTCGATAGATTAGTAAATTCTATTTCGTCCGTGGTAATAAAACGATCCCACACCGTAACAGGCGTGGATGACCGTAGAGAAAGAGAGAAAGAGAGAGAGAGAGAGACAGAACGAGAGAAAGATAAGTTTGAATTCCAGAAGGAATTCGTAACGATTGGACTCGATCAAAAACGCTTTGAATTCTATTCGTCTGTAATAAAACAACGACTATACGTCGTCCAAAATGTTTCTCGTTGTCCCGTAAATTCATTAGGTTGATTCGCGACGATGAAAAGAAATAATAATAATAAAAATAATAATAATATTTGAAAGAGAATTGTCAGACTCCCAAGGAAAATTCGCTGTTGTCTCTCTCTCTCTCTCTCTCTCTCTCTCTCTCTCTCTCTCTCTCTCTTTCTTTCTTTTTCTCGAACTCGGCTCGTAAACATTGCGAAAGTATACGATCACAATAAATCGAGAGACACGCAGCATTAATGAGAGTCAAGTGCCGTGCATAAATCATTTATCAACGATTACCAAGCGCCTCTTTGTCGTCTATCCTTTTTTTTTCCTTCATCTCTCTCTCTCTCTCTCTCTCTCTCTCTGTCTCATTTTCTTTTTCCATCTTTCTCTCTCTCTTTGATAAGTTCTTATCGATCGATCGTATACATTTGCAAACCTCGACTAATCGTCACGATCGAAATCGTCCTCTTATTCTTATAATATTTGTTCTACAGGTTCCGATCATTAATGGATTAACCGATCGATAGATCTTTCCTAATGTCAATTTCTAAAGACTAAGTCGTTCGACGAGTTTCTCTCGAAGCTTCCTCGTATCTCTTTCTCTCTCTCTCTCTCTCTTTCTCTTTTTCTTTATTTCTCTCTCTCTCTCTCTTTATTAATTAGTATTAACTAATGCAAACAGTATGGCGTCCCCATGCATTTCGACGAGTCCGATGATTTATTAAACTGATCATCATCCTACGACTCGTTCATTAGTTAAATCGTTCGTATTCACTTTGAAACTTTGTGTTTCTTCTTTCGATAGATATCGATATACTATACACACACATGCACATACATATATAATATATATACATAACGTTAGATTTATAGTTAGATTCTTTGTTCCTATTTCTTAGATAGTTCCTCGAGAAGTTTCATCGTGTCTAGACACTGTTCATTATAATACGATAAAAGTTTCTTCTCTCTCTCTCTCTCTCTTTCTCTTTTTCTTTCTTTCTCCCTCTCTCTTTTTCTCTTTCTCTGTTTCTCTTACGATGGCTTCATTAAAGTACTAAAGCTGTGTATCACTGTGGTAGAAAATACTTCTCGAGTATTTAATATCACGCTCGTTAACGTCCATACTACCGCGTTTCGTCCTTAAACGGTTTATAGTTTATAGCTGTCTTTTTTTTTTCTTTTCTTGTCCTTTTTTCATTCTTTCTTTCCTTGCAATATTTTTTCCAAAGATTTACTTGTCTCTCTTATTCGGGCATTTTTAATAAACGTACTCGTTAGAAAGGCTAGGAAATGGTTAGACCGGTTCCTATATAAAAATAATAATGAAAGCTTCAAACGTTGAAGAAACAATTTTTTTTTATTTTCTCTCTCTCTTTTTTTCGTTTAAAACACATACGTCGAAGAAGTTCAACGTACCGACGTATTTCCACGAAAACTATTCGATAAATTCAATATATTAAATGTCGTAATAGTTGTAATAAAGTTTCTTATCTAATTTTTCTTACAATCTTAACCAATTATTACATTTATCCTTCGTCTTATCGTCGATGATTGCATCGATTAAAACGTTAAATCGTAAATAGAAAATGTTCTTGAGAACTTTATCGAGAGATATAAAGTAATTTCATGTCGTTTATCATGCGACAGATACTTACAAGATTTCTTCTAATCATTCTTTTTTTTTCTTTTTTTTTTCTTTTTTTTTCTAACGCATCAATCGTCGCGATTATCGACACTCGAAAAAATATCCAAACGGTAAACTTCTTCAACCTCGTTCTTAATACGAATAAAACGAGAAAATTTATATATATATATATATATGAAAAATAAAGAAAGAAAAAAGAAAACGAAAAAGTGACTTCATCTTGGAATAAGTATTACATATAGATTTGCATCTCGTTCGAGCGATCGTCTTATAAATTCAACGAGTTAACGATTCGTATAAATATAGATTTATTTTATAACTTTAGCCTGGATATAAATTACGAACTATGGTTTATAACCTTCGAATAACATTATCTCTAAGCGTCAGCGAACTACGACGACAACTACAACAACGACCAGTTGCATTTCTCTTCCACAAATAATAATAATAACAATAACAATAACAATAATAATAATAATAATAATAATAATAATAATAATAATAATAATGACACTAATAATAATAATAAGAAAAATAAGAATAAGAGGACGATGGAATCGAAACTCTTGCATATCTCGAGGATAAGAGATCGCAATGGTGAAGTTTATATGCTGTTACTACTACGACGGACGAGGTCGTGCCAATGATAACGACTGAACGACTCTGAGAGAGCGAATTGGTGGAGGGTAAAAACGAAGAAGGAAAAATAAAAAGAAAAACGCAGAAAAATAAAAAGAAGAATAAAAAGAAGAAAAAGAGGAGGAGGAGGAGGAGGAGGAGGAGGAAGGAAAAAAAAGAGGAGACGTAGAAAAAAGTGAAGCGGATGATAAAGAGAGAGGAAGAGGGAGAAGAAGAGAGAGATGGAAGAGAAGAAGAAGAAGAAGAAGGAGGAGGAGAAGGAGGAAGAGGAGGAAGAGGAGGAGAAGGAGGAGAAGGAGGAGGAAGAAGTTAGCGATGCTCGGAGAGGGCGGGCGCCACGGTTTAGCGCCATGGCGCCGGCTATATTACTGCATGGCGTCACTTCGATTAAGCCGTGCAATCTAAATGTAAATATTAGCATACGTAATGATCGGGGCATAACGCGTGCGAGCATGCGGAATGAGAATAGACTAGAGAGAAGGAGGAAGAGAGAAGGAGAAGGAAGAGGGAGGAGGAACGACGAAGAGGTGGAAGGTCGTGAGGAAAGCGAAGGAGGTTCTGTGTATGTAGGACTTTACTCCTCTATCGACTATCTTTTTCCCTTTTCCTTCTTCTTCTTCTTCTTCTTCGTGTTCTTCGTGTTCTTCGTCTTCGTCTTCTTATGATCTTCACCTTTATCGCTTAGCTTCTTCGAAGCTAATGGAAAGTAGACAAAATTGTGTAGTATGTATATATATATTTACGTGCATATGTATGTACCAAATCGTTAATTACTAAATAATGAGAAATTTGTTTTGGCATACGTTCAGACTTTCTCCTTCGAAAGTAGTGCCCCTTACCACGAAAACATATATCAAGGTTTTCTTTATATATGTATATGTATATATGTCAATGATGCGCTTGAATTTCTGATTCCTTTCGTAAGATTGCTTTTTCTTATTGGCTTATGCGATATCGTTTACGTTAGATACTTCTCTCTTTCTTTATTTCTCTCTTTCTCAAGACAAGAGAAAAAAGTAAAACGAATATAAAGTATTAATGATATAAAGACGATCAGAAGAGAAATATCATTTTCGTGAGCGAAAAGTATTATAGACGTTTACGTTTTAACTTTGCACATTACGTTCTGCCTGTTTTATATATTACACGAAAGAGAAGAAGAAAAGGAAAGAAACAACATAAGTGTATTTCAGTGACTTTGAATCTAACTTCCAGTCGACGAATAATAATATACAATACCAACAACAACGGTAACAATAATGATAATAATAATAATAATAACGATGACTACGACGAATATATTTACTTTGCTTTCTACGTATATAATATATATATATTATATATATACGTATGTAGATACGTACGGAGACTCAGAATTCGCGTAGCTCGGTTCTAAAAGTGCTACAATAAATATAACTCCTGCATGCAAATGCTATTTATCGACGGGAAAGAAAGGGCGGGGAAGGGGTAAGTAAGGGAGAGGGGATTTTAACAATTCAGGCGCATGTTACACGTTAGAACGTCGAACATACGTTGCCTCCTGCGCATTTTGCGTCATGGCATTAGGTTTTCTTTACGAGTTCCTTATTCATCGAGTTACCGTTTTCTCCTTTCCCCTTACTTATCTACCTACCTACTTATTTACTTACTCCTCCCACCTCAACCCTTCTCAATTTTTCTTTTTTCTTCTTCGAACGTGTAACACTGGATTAGGAATGATTACAAAAGCTAAATTCCAATTTGCTCTTATGGTCGTATACGAGGAGAGAGAAAACAAGAAAGAAAGAAATGAATGGGGATGGGAAAAGCGTGGGAAAAAGACAAAAGATCAGTCCAAGTTGCTATAAATTCGTTCGTTGGATTGTTCCTCTCCTTTGATCGTGTATATATATATATATATAGATATATATAGATATAGATATATATATATATATATGTACATATATGTATATTAATCCAGCATTCCTTCCGTGTACGACGACACAAGCGCTAAGTCGAGAAACCAGATTTTAAAGGTCACAGCAAAATTCCAATTGCTATCGCGAGTAAATAGAAGAAAAGGAAAAATTGTAAGGAATTGGCTCTCTCTCTCTCTTTTTCCCTCATTCCACAAACACGATTTGCAGTTGGCATACGATTTGCGATTTGATTTTTTGTTTGAGTTTTTTCTTTTTTTTTTTTTTTTTTTTCAATACTCGAATCCCGAACACCAGAACGTGACTTAAACTTGATTTACTATCCTAGTTGTTGAATTAATGTTTCTAGGAATAATAAACGATAAAAGGCGTTTTACATATTTATCCTTAATTAAAGTAGGGAGTACGAGGAGAACCCATGGGATTTCAAAGATACGTAAAAGGATATATGCGAAAGATAAACCATCGAAAAGTATCTTAAAAAAGAAGAGAGAAAAAGAAAGGAAAGGGAAAAGAAGGAAGAAGAAAAGATATGAAAGAATTATTTATCGTTTACGTTAATCCTTTGCGTTTGGTAATTGGTGTGACAGTCTCATTTCGTCTTCTCAAGCGATGTTGAGGTTGTCGTCGAACGATTAGCGATACGTATATACTCTTTTATGGTTCTTCCGAGCCCTCACCTAACGATTGGACTGTCACATCGATTCTCATAGTTGTTTTAAAGACGTACGTGAAAAATAAGTAACCGTGAGGATCCTTTAATTGTCCATTTAACAGTCTCTTCGTTCAATCGAAAATATATGAGAGAAGGGGAAAGAGAAAAAATGGACGAAATAGGATGGAACTCGTTTGAATCTCCCGCCTTGAACTCTTCTCTCCTCTTTTCTTCTTCTTCTTCTTCTTCTTCGTTCTTTTCTCCTTCTTTCGAGTTACCTTCGAGTTTACCTCGAGGGCACTCGAGGTCGCTTGCCAAGACCCACGATCCGCGTCTTCGGAGGTCATCCGCAGTCTGTACGTAAGTACGTACGTTACTTACGTATATATTAATGCGGGATGCAATGAAATATACTAAAGAAAATCATTCACGATATTATTTCTCTCTTTTTCTCTTTCTCTTTCTCTTTCTCTGTCTCTGTTCGTGTACGTATCTGTGCACCGTTGATGATGTTTCGGGTTTTAGATCGAAAAATTAAACGATTAAAAAGTTCAAAGAAAAACAAGTACTATACGTACCACGTACGACTATCGCAAAATCTAGAAATTATATTTAATGAGAAACGATGAAAACAATTTTTATTTTCATAGTAAATATATTTCGCGTTGTCTAATATATGTTTGTCGTCGTCGTCGTCGATTTAAATATGTATACCTGCGCGTTAACTCGTCAACGCTCGTTACGCTTTCTCAGTAGACAAGCAAAGAAATCGATATCTCTCGCTGGATCACTGTATCCGCATCGCAATCACGATCGTATTCACAGGAGTGACTTGTTCGCTTCTCTTTTTCGTTGTTGTTGCTTTTTTCTTCTTCTCTCACTCTCTCTCCGTCTGTCTGTCTGTCTGTCTGTTTCGTCGAGCAACTGAAGAGTATGTTCTAACGCGAGGAAACATGGCGTCGTCGTTTCTTCTCCAATTGTCCATCCGAACGAGAAAATCGGAAATCTATATTTGGAGATATTGAAAAAAAAAAAGAAAAAGAAGAAGAAAAATAGCAAGAAAATAAAGAGAAAAAAAAAGAAGAAGAAGAAACGTAGAAGAAAACTATAGCGTTTGTTTTTTAACTGATAAATTCTTTAAAAATTTTGGACGGATCAGATCGTGCTTATACTTATTTATTCTTAGCAATTAAAGTATCCAAGGCGACGAGATCGACGCGGCAAGCGTCCATAAAAGTAACATTCGAAGTAGCTACGGTTGGCGCCAACCGGCTCTTTTCCTTACCGTACAGCCATTCTTTATGGTTCGTACACACAGATCGCGACTGAATAGGGTATATAGATTCTCTCTCTTTCTCTCTCTGTTCCTTAATAGCAGCAGCCATAGTTATTTTTGTTTTACGTTGTTGTTCCTTTTTTTTTTTTTTACTCATATCAACCTACATAGACCAGCGTCCATACCAAACTCGTATTCTAGTAATCACCTTTTCGATTCTCTTCGGTTATTCTTATCCACTGTCGGATAGTTTTCTTTTTCTTTTTTCTTTTTTTCATTTGTTTATTTATTTATTTATTTATCTCCCTTTCTCATAAATTTGCTGACATGGTTGATTTGTTTCAGGTACCGACACGGTTCAGGATCTACCAGCTCAATTGACGTCGGAGGAAGAGGAACGAAGCTTAAAACGTAATTTCTCTTCGCAGTTTTTTATTCTCTCTCTCTCTCTCTCTCTCTCTCTTTTTCTCTCTGTATCTATCTATCTCTATCTCCTTCTTTCTTTTTCTCTAAGCGAAACGCTATAACTCAATTCGCACGGGATTAAAGTTAGCACCTACGATCGCGGTAAAAGATATGCCGCTGATATACGAAGTTTATCGGTACGAGAGGAACGCCATCCAATGTTACTTGCGAAAATCGTTATTTATGATTTTACGGTGTACCGTTTTAGAGAGCGTCGAGTTATTTACGTGCTCTTCGGAAAGAGTCCTAAGTAATAATGCCGAGCTTACCAGGCGAATATCATAAAATAGAAGTTGATTTTAACCTACAATTCTTTCTTCTTCTTCTTCTTCATCATCATCATCATCGTCGTCGTCATCATCATCATCTTCTTTTTCTTATTTTACGAAATTGATTTTTATTTTAATATCGTTCGACAGATTTCGGTACGCTGTTAACCGGAAAAACGTCCCAGGCAGTGCGCCGTGACGACACAGTGCCAACATCCAATTATAACAGCGCCTACAATTACTTAGCAACCGGTCGTTTCACGTTCCACCGTAAGAATTTGTATTATTCGTTCTACCTATCAGCTGGGACACCACGACCAAGGAGTATACAGTTCATCGATGGTTCCGGTAGCATTTTGGAAGAGCAAACGATCGATGCCGCAGGTGGTGTTTATCAGAATGCAACAGGGAAAGTGTGCGGTGTTTGGAGACGAGTACCAAGGGATTACAGAAAATTATTACGAGAAGAACGTCTACATGTATCATTCATTTGGGAACCGTGCGCCAGTTTGACAGGACAGTTGTCTCGTTATCGAGCGTTATCTACCGAACAATTTACGTCCTTGTTGGAACCAACTATGGGGGTTGACAGATCGCTGATGTCAGGAGCAGGTGGTACAGCGATCGTTTCGGCGTCCTCGGCATCGGCACCATCCATCCACGTGTCTCTCGTCTTCAACGGAGTCTTTCTACCAAACGACGTCTCCGAAGTACCGATAATCGTTCAACTCGAACACGTTGAGAAGGATTACGTGGTATTGAGGGAAGAAATAGTGGTTAAGAAGCCATCGAACGAGTTGAACTTTGGCGAGGTTCGAAGCGCTTTGTCAGGAGCTGATCTGCGTCTTTTAACGCGAGGGAAGTTATCTATCAGTATAATGTCTAGAAGAGATCCTCAAGCTTTGAGATTGTCCGGTATGGTCGGTCCACGTGTCAGCTGTGACATGTATCAGACGTTGTTGATATCGGAGAGTCCCTCGAGAGCCTCTGGATTGGCTTGGGCTTTTCTTGATCGTAGTGGTGCCTTGAGATACGGCGTTAGATTGATCGGTTTGGAAGAGGAGAGTCCATTGGTAACATTGGTCGACGAGGGTGGGAAACGTCGTACAGAACTCGAAGACCTGACACCATCTTTACGAGACGGTTTTGCTAATGGTACACTGGATCGACCTGGGCCACGTTTCCTCGAGCCATTGTTCAACGGTGAACTCTCGGTCGTCGCAGCTTCTCATCTAGGTTCGTTGTTACGCGGTCGTCTTCTTCAAAGGCCTGTAGCGGATGCCAGAGACACAGCAGCACCGGTTTTGTTGAGAAGACTTACCGAGGATTCCCAATATCCAGCCCCTACAGCTTTGATTTGGACCGCGGTTGATCTCGATTGCGCTCTTCATTACGAACTCGAAATAGCTGGATTGGAACAACCCAATACGAGCTCGAACGGGGATCAAGAAGCACGTACTTTCCGTTTGTATTTGGAAACCATGCCACTTCTAGCTCAGGGTGCTCCAGTCGCGAGGAGACTCCTCGAGGAATTTACAGGAAACGTTCTCGAGGGATCCGTCACTGGACTCTCACCTGTAGAGTTATACAGGATCGAGTCTGGCATCGGCTTTCTCGAAGTGACGGACAAACAAGCGGGCAGTTTACTGAAGGCACCATTTAAGGCCAGGGCACCTCTCAGTTGTCTTCCCCATTACGCTGACAACGACGTTGCCTCGGTCGTTGCTTACAATCTTCATCCGCCAAGATCGGAAATCGAAACTGGCGCTTGTTTTCATGAGACCAGATTCTACGAGGAGGGTACTCAATGGACATCCGCCAACGACCCATGCTCCATGTGTCACTGTTATCGTGGATTGGCTCAATGCGATCCGGTACCTTGTCCAGTCCTTGCCTGTCCTCAGGGCAAACAGCTCAAACCAGCGGCAGGACATTGCTGTCCTATCTGCTCGAGTAAGTAGTCGTTTCTTTTTTTCTTTTTCTCTTCTCTCTCTCTCTCTCTCTCTCTCTCTCTCTCTCTCTCTCTCTCTCTCTCTCTCTCTCGTCTATCGGGATTCAGAAAAAAGATAAAGTTACTCGCGCGAAAGATTCGTCTTCTCGATTTCGCGGTTTCTTCATCTCCCACTTTGGTTAGCAACAGTTGACCAAGAGATCGAATACGATATCGTGGCAACGTAAACATTACGAGTCTCCCTCCTCCTTTACTCCCTTCCCTTCCTCTTACCCTCCCCTATCCTCACCCCATCGTTCTGCGGGTTTGCAAGTAGCTAATCGCGCGTTCGAACGTGAAACTATTTGAAAATCTCTTTTCACATTGATACCTTTACAGTTACAGCGACGAATACTACTACTACCATTACCACTACCACTATCACGGGCAAGAGCAACGTCACTTACGTAGGAAGAGGTTGCATACTAGCCGGTCAATATCATCCAGCTGGAGCGTCCTGGCATCCTTATCTACCCCCAGTTGGATTCGACACTTGTGCCGTTTGCACCTGCGACGTAAGTTTAACGAATCCCCGATTTCCTACTTCCTTAAAGAAAATTCTTAGTTGCCGTTCCGACGATATAACGACGTCAAACTTCCAATGCACTCGTTTTAAGGATTTACTTTCACTCGTACGAAAGCGTTTCGCAACGTCAACGTCATTCCATATACTACCATATATTACGATTCTAAGTAATAATAAAAGTACACGTGATCTTAAGAAAATTCAAAGAGATAATATATGAATGCGATATATATATATATATATATATATATATATATATATACATATATATATATATATATATATTGCTTAAGAAAGAATGTGATATATAAATTCTGACCAGTCACGAGAACTGGTGCGTTCGATGTACGTGATCGACGATTCCTGATGACGTAGACAATTTCCTTTAGACGATATTACGGAGAAAAATGAGGGAGCTTTAGAAAAGGAAAAAGAAGAAAAGTTGGAAAAACTTTCGAAGTACGTCTTACACTTCTTTTATTCTATCGAGTCTCGCAGGTAAAATCCTCTTTGAACGAACGATTTGCTATATATCTTCCTTCGTTCCTTGCGTTTGTCTTTTAATTGCTCGAAAGCTGGTGGGGGGAGGTAGAGAGAGAGAGAGAGAGAGAGAGAGAGAGAGAGAGAGAGAGATAGAGAGGCGAGAAGCCTACGAGTCTTATTCGTTCCTCGTCCATTTATCTTACAGGCTGTCACGTTGGAGGTGAAATGCCCGAGAGTGCAGTGTCCGCCATTGGATTGCGACGAGAAGATTGCCTTTAGGCCGGACAAAAAGGCATGCTGTAGGCAATGTCCTAGCACGACACCAAGTTCGGCTACTGCATTAAACGGCAATTCGGATGGGATGAGTTTGCCGCGTGATCAGGCGGCACCCTCGACCCGTCGTTCACCCGAAGAAATTTTAGCAACCGGTGGTTGCAAGTATCCACTTGGTGGACCGTACGAGAACGGTATGGAATGGCATCCAAGAGTTCACTCTCACGGGGAGATGAAGTGCGTCAAGTGTCGATGCAAGGTGAGATATATATATATATGTGTGTGTGTGTGTGTATGTGTATACAAATATAGATATAGATGGATAGAAATAAGGTCAGTTTTCATAAGGGAAAGCATCATTCGTTCTTTGAGGATTCGAAAGCTCATTTTCCCCTCTTCCGATCCATTCCCTTCCCAATCCTCTTCCTCAGCCAACCGCCGCGTGGTTCGTCGCATGGTTAGATTAATCTTATTTATCGAGATTGCAATTGAAGAATTTCCGATCGTGCGAGACTCGTTGTTGCCAAGCAAGATTCTCCTCGGCAACGACCACGACTCGCTTTACTTTTGCTCCTTGTTCGCGCCGTGTGTGCTCGCTCACTCGTTAGAAGAGTAACCTCATTGCAATATCCAGAGACGGGCACGACGAGAAACCTTTAAGGAGAAAACCTTTAACCGGACTCGTTCGCCCGGACCGACCATTAAAAGGGTCCATCCATTACGATGAAAATGGAACATGGCCTCGGTCTCTGTTGTATGCTCGCGCGACCGTATCGGCCTCGTATTTCGAAAGAAATCGTCCGTCCGTTCGGTGTATGGTGAAAACTAAATTTTCTATTTTCTAATTCAGTCGAGGAACGTAACCGATTATATTTTTTCGTATCTCGATCAATTTCAAACCGATGATGATCTCATTTAACGTCACGATTAAGATGAAGATTAGAAAAGAAAAGAAGAAGAAAAAAAAAAAGAAAACAATCATCATTAAGACGGACCTTAACCAAGGATGAACTTGATATTCTTTCAGAATGCCGAGGTCAGGTGCGAAAGGAAACGCTGTCCAAGATCTCTCTGCAACTCGATAGCGCATCAGATAAAACGAGGCGACTACACCGTAGCAGACGCCGACGATTGTTGTACGGCACAATGCCGTCGTTCGAGACGTCATCATCGTAACAACAATCATCATCCCCCGAGGCATTCGGTCTCTCCAAGAGAATTGAGCTGAGGATGGACAGGAGGACAGATTCTTTCTTTAAACGAGGAAGAAGCAAGTTTTTTTTTACTCCTCATCTCAAAACCGAGTGACTCGTTTGTTTCTTGTTGCTCTTATTATACAGAGAAAGAACTCTTATCTACTTTTGCCGCACCACTGTTACGTGTAATATTTTTAATGTTTAACGTACACACGCACCACGTACACACACACACACACACACACACATATAATGTATGTATATGCGTGTGTGTGTGTGTCCTAATCCTCGTTAATCGAGGACCAATCTAATGGAATTCGGAAAAGTAGAGAACGAGAAAAGGGAAAAAGGTATAGGGTCGAGTATATCGATTCTTACTGGGTATCCAACACGATGGGAATGAATGGAGAGAAAAAGTTCATGAACACCAATGAAAGAAAAAGTGAGGAGACTCTCTCTCTCTTCTCTCTGTCTCTCTCTGTCTCTCTCTGTCTCTATCTATCTCTCTTTCTCTATCTCTTTCTCTCTCTCTATCTCTCTCTATCTCTCTCTCTCTCTCTCTCTCTCTCTCTCTCTCTCTCTCGTGGTCTTCGTTCTTGCAATCGTTCATACGTCGGACCCCATGGCACCCAGAGGCCCGCAGCCAGACGTTTTATTAATCAATTGGCTCTCATCAAGAGATAAACGAAACGGAAGCTAAACTGCTCTCTATTTACGAGCTACTATACGGCACGACAACCTTTCCAACAAAAAAGATTAAAAAAAAAGAGAAAATGAAGGAAGAAAAAAAGGGATAAAAGTGAAAAAAGAAAAACAATGACGATGACGATGACGATGACGATGACGATGACGATGACGATGACGATGACGATGAGAGGGAGATGAAACTTTAGTCGTAACGGTATCGCAGTGCTCTACTGTACCCACCAACCTCATCGAGTTACCCAGCAACCAAAGAAGACTGAAGAACCTCCGATGGCGACATCAGTTATCATAATGCGATATCACTTGCTTCATAATCTTACTAATTATTTCAGCTTACTATTATTATTATTATTATTATTATTATTATTATTATTATTATTATTATTATTATTATTTTATTATTATTATTAATATTGATATTATTATTACTACTATTTACTATTACTATTGTTGCTGCTACTGCTACTGCTACTGCTATTGCTACTACACTACTACTACTGCTACTACTACTACTAGATTATTGCTATTGTCGCTACTACTACGAGCTACTACGGTGCACCGTAGATAACGTTACCTATATCATTGTAAATATCGGATTATCGTTCCATCACATTAATTATCATTCATTGCTTGCAATTTTCTTTTTGGCAAAATACCTACAATTTCATAGTTCTATCCTTTTTTGTGTAATCGCTTTTCTTTTTCTCATACCTGCATATTTATTATCGTTTCTTTTATCACTCTCTCTCTCTCTCTCTCTCTCTCTCTCTCTTTCTTTTTTTTCTTTATTTCTCTATCTATCTAACTATTCGGACAATGAAACCTTCTCAAAGAAACGTTTCGTAGTATTCTAACGTCATAAAAGGCTTAGTAGACCGCTTGACAAGGTGACGCTATAGCATTATTTTCCTCCCCCTCTAAATACCCACCCCCTACCGCCCAGGTAATAAACATATACTTATTGTTAGAGAGGTTGAGTCGGTACGTGATCAGTGCTGTCTTTGTTAAAAAGAAAAAAAGGAAAAAAACATAAAGAGAAAAGAAAAAAAAATAATAATAATAATAAAAAACGGTAAAAAATGAACACTCACAAAAAAGAAAGAAGGAAGAAAAGAGGTTACGGGTTGGAGAACAAAAAGTAGACGAAGAAGAAGAAGAAAAAGAAGAAGAAAAAACAGTTCAGTAATGTCCGTCTGTTATCTAGTATAATACTTTTTTTTTCTTTCTTTTTTTTTTCTTTTCGTAAGCGCGCGTTTGAATCGTTAGATCTTTTCCGACGATGAATGACAAAGGTGTAAAAGTTGTGTCTACGTGAAACGTTAAATTGACGTAAGTAAGTAAATAAGTAAATAAGTAAGTAAGTAAGTAAATAAGTAAATAAGTAAGTAAGTAGACGGAAGGGTAGTAAAACAACAAACGAACGAGGGTGGAGGGGGAAAAAAAGGAAAAAGAAAAAAGAAAATGGGGTCTTGTACTACGTTGTCGCGGCAGCTGGCAGGCCTGGTTGCTTTTTCGAAAAAGGCAACGATTTCTTTCTCCCGTCGTCCACTAAACAATCGGGAGCACAAATTTCATCTGCGGCGTTTCTTTTTTCTTTTTTTTTGTTTTTGTTTTTTTTTTTATTTTGTTTCTTTCTTCCTTTCTTCTTCTCCGAACGTCGTGTAATACCTATGCTCGTTCGAATATTTTATTAACGATGGAAAGTATTTCTTTCTTTTCTTTAATTTCTTTCTTTGACACACACACAGACACGCATATACAGACACATACAGAGAGAGACATATACATACAGACGTACATATATACATATTTTTTACGGAAAGCGTTGATCCGCTATTTACCGTTCGTGCCTTTAATTAATTATTTACGTGCATGCATTAGTCCGATACCATTAACTATAGTATTAGAATATATAGGATTTTACTTATGATTATCACGGACAGTCTGTTGATTGTTGACAATTTTGTACATAAAACGAAGAAGAAGAAGAAGAAGAAAGAGAAAGAGAAGGAGGAGTAGAAAAAAAGAAATGAACGTATATAATGTGTAACGAAATTATGCATCTATCGGTATGCTAATGAACGATCAATTATTATTATTATTATTATTATTATTATTATTATTATTATTAATTATTATTAATATTATTTATACAGCTCGATAGTTTATAATATATCTTCATCGAACCCGCGATATACGGGATTTGATGTAACAAGTTATCATTTGTAATTATAGTTATTATTATTAATGTCATTATTATTTAAAGTCATCACCACTTACGTATGCATGTTATCTATCTTTATCTAATTTCTTTTTTCTTTTCTTTTCTTTTCTTTTTTCTTTCCTTTCTTTTCTTTTCTCTCTTTTTTTTTTCTTTCTAATAGATTTAGCTTTACAATTTTTTGAGTTAAATCGAATGGCAATGATTTTTTTAGATAGTCAAATCGATCAGATCGTATCGTGATTAGGATCAATTTAAAATCATAGATCATTATCCTTCGAATCGAATCGAAAATCTGTGCGATATAATTTAATAATCGTTATTCAGCAGCACGTAAAAATTTGTTTGTTAAAGAATAGATAATGTACTGTGCCAAAACAATGAGATATAATTAATTAATCAATTTAATTAATTATTATCGGTTTATTATCATTACCTTAATTAGACTTATTGCCATTATCTCTAACTCCCATTGTAATTTCATTATCTATGTATACATACATTCAGATATTATCTTTCTTGTTACGCCGAAAGTGAAATAACGTACCTAACTGTTGACACTGCTAATTAATACAATGAAGCTTAAATAGCGAAAGAAAATGTATGCCGATTGCAGTATTTTCATTAATAAAATAAATTTACTCCAGCTCGTTGATTTCGTCTGCACGATAAGATTTATTTCCGTGCAATCTTCTTTTTTTTTTTTTTTTTACTTAATCAAACTCGGAAATAACGAAAGTATATTTTCAATCGGTCATGGCGAAGCTCCTGTACGGATATACGCACGAATAAACAAACAACTAAAAGTTACATTTTCGATTTTGTAGAGAATTTGAGCGCATCGTCTAGAGCATCAAGTAGAAGATCGACGTGACGGTACGTAGAATTGTTTCCCATCAAACCAATTCGTAAAATTTTGCCAACAGTTGGGCCAAGTCCGCCGCTGATCTCAACGCCATATCTAGATCAATGATTTATCAAACGATCAATGGTTTCACTTTTTAAAACGTGAGAAAAAAGAAATGTTTCTTTAAACAGACATCAAAAAGACGTTTTACCTTTCCATAGCTCTAGCAGATAACATTTTAACATCGATACCATTTGGTATCTCGATAGATACGATCGTAGATAACTGATATTTCGGATTTTTCACGTAAAGTCGAAATCCACGTTTCAGAAGTTCCTCGCGCAATTTGATAGCCACGGATGCGTGTCTGGACCAACGAGCGCGTAAACCTTCCTCCGTTAATTCGGCCAAAGCTTCGCGTAATCCGTAAATAAGTGTGGCACTAATCGTGTGATGATAAATCCTTGGATTGCCAAAACAATTCCAATAATCACCTAATATCTTCATGTCCCAATAATATGTTGAAACATTTGTACGCCTATTGAAGATCTTTTCACTGGTTTGGATCATTTTTGAACGATTGATAAACACTTTGAAGATAAGTATTATTACATATATATATTCTTTTTTTAATTAATAATTTTCTAATTACGTACACTGCTAATGGACTGAACGATATCGGCGTTATACCTGCCGGAGCACCAAGAACTTTTTGACTGCACGCATAAACAGCATCGATCTTCCAAGCGTCTACGAATAATTGCTCGGCTCCTAACGACGCCACACAATCGACGATTAACAACGAATTGTACCTGGATAAATAATATAAAAGAGATAAACAACAAAGTTTTGTCAATATCCTCGATTAAAAATAATTCGGATACGATAAGAAAGAATCTTATGAAATTCACCGATGAACGAGATTTCCTACACCTTCCAATGGTTGTTTCATACCAGTCGAAGATTCAGCTTGTACTACGAAAACTGCGGCGGGCTTGAATCTTTTCAAAAAAGATTCTAAAATGTCGAGATCGAAACCAATTCCGTATTCGGTCGTCAGGAATTCAATCTACGATATCAATTGTCCTGTTAATATCTATTCAATAATATTTCTTTGTCTTGTTCTGTTTTCTTTTTTTTTTGTTTTGTTTTGTTTTGTTTTCTAATGCGTTCGAAAATGTTCGTACACGTGCACCAATACGATTTGCCATATTGGCAGCACGTTCACCCCAAATTCCACATTTAGCAATCAACACTGTTTCTCCTGGCTCGATTAAATTTCCCAAGCATGCTTCCATACCACCGTGAGCCGCTGTACTCAGTGCCAAAGTTAACTTGTTTTTCGTTTGAAATGCGTATTGAATCCCAGCCTTGATGTCGTCCATTAACTGAAAATTTATCGAATATTTTAAAAGATTTTCTTTTTTTTTTTTCTTTCTTTCTTTCTTTCTATATCTTTTTTATAAATACCTTAAACATTTCTGGATGAAGATGGCCTATCACCTGATTCCCCAGTGATCGTAAAACTCTTTGCGAACAATTACTCGGTCCAGGTCCCATTAAAATTTTGTTGGGGATCTCTAATGGCTTTAAAAGTTCCTTAGGTGGATCCACTTCCATTTTTGAGCACTATTATTTTAATGTAACTTTGATCAAATTATATTCAGTATTGAATGCGGCACAAACAAGCTACGTAAGCTCTTATCTTTTAAGAAAAAGAAAAAGTATTACTTATCAGGATTCATAAATAAGCTTTATCAGAGAGTTTTTACGTAATACATATATATATATATATATATATATTAGGTTATACCACGTTAAATTATACCTCTGCTTTTTTTTTATAACAACGAGTATAAACAGTAATTCTTGAATTAACTTTTTTTTTAAGAAAAAGTTTTGCTTTCTTTACGAAATATATGATAAAGATTCCTGTTTTATCAACCAATTAACAAATCTGTAATAGTATATTTCTGTTTCATTGACCGAGTAAAATTGTCGGTAACAGTAGATTTCTATTTTACTCTCACATCATGTGATCCTGATACAATACTCGATTCGCGGGAAAAATTTCGCTTCGTCTAGAATTTGAAATTTCTAACAGGAGAGTATAATATATCAGGAGATGGCACGAACCACTTCTACGTCACGTGACAAGATACGAAACTAAATTCGCGGGAGATATTTTCGAATTGTCCAAAATTTGAAATAGAGACTAATTTTTTATAGATTAATGTAAATATATCGATTTTTTTTTCCACGTTAAACACTTTTCACTTTCGTTTTAAATTTCGTAAAAAATTTTTCCCATCGTTTGACTCGCAAAAAAAGTATGGTTTGCTTCTGCGTATCAAACAAATCAATAAAAAAATTCTTTTCGATAGATTCATTCCTTCACGAGATATTTCAATCTTAAATGAGACACCCTGTATATACATACATACATATATGTACATATATATATATATATTTATCTATGTAAACGTATATGTATATTTATCTATAAATTTATCAAAAGAAAAAAAGAAAAAGTATTTTATCGTCTATCTCCTCATTTGTCAAGAAAAGTTTTGTTTACTTCGCGTACAGTGTTTAATAAATAGTTGATAATAATTCGTACCTAGCAAAGCTTGTGTTAATAAAAGTGTGAAATAATAAAACAATAATTTTTTTGTATATAAAATAATATATATTGTTCAGTATAACGTTGACATGTTATATTTTCAATTGACTTTGTTCAATCTGATACGACTTAACCTGATTTAACCGATTATCGATGATTGTGTACTCAAGTTTCAGTATTTTTTGTAAATGTAAATGATTTTTGATTTATTCAGATAGCGTTTATAAATGAAATTGATAGATATATGAGAAATCAGTAGAAATATTATCGTTATTTTGTAAAGATATATATATATATATTATCATGCGAGTTCTAACATTTTTTCTTTATATTACACTTTTGTGGAACATTCTTGTGCAATGTGGGTCTTCAGAAGATCATTATTTCATGATAGAAGCCAATAATCAGAAAGAACGTGATTTATTGCCAATTCAAGATTCAAATCAATTCAAATACCATCCTACCTGGGATAGTTTAGATGCTAGGCCTCTTCCTGCTTGGTACGACGATGCCAAATTTGGTATATTTATTCATTGGGGAGTATTCAGCGTTCCCAGTTTTGGTTCAGAATGGTTTTGGAACAATTGGAAAGGTATATTTGTGTATTTGCGAAACAAAAATAACAAACACGCGTTATAACAAAATTTTTCTTTGTATTGTAGAAGAAACTGATACTAAATATCAAGATTTCATGAAGAACCGATATCCACCTAATTACACTTATCAAGATTTTGCACGTGATTTTACTGCAGAATTTTTTAACGCATCTCAATGGAGCGAAATATTTCAAGCTTCCGGCGCAAAATATGTTGTATTAACCAGTAAACATCACGAAGGATATACGTTGTGGCCGTCAAAATATTCCTTTAGTTGGAATTCCATGGATGTAGGACCGCAGAAAGATCTCATAGGTATTAAACACGTTTATTTATATACGAATTAAATTCTCATTCATTCTTATTTGCATTTTAGGTGAATTGGCAGCAGCGATAAGATCGTCTACCGACATCAAGTTTGGATTATATCATTCTTTATACGAATGGTATAATCCTATGTATCTTAACGACAAACGAAATAATTTTACAACCGATCATTTTGTTACTCAGAAAATAATCCCAGAAATGCACGAGCTTATAGAAATGTACAAGCCAGAAATTATTTGGTCGGATGGCGATTGGGAAGCTACGGATTCTTATTGGAAATCAAAAGAATTTTTATCTTGGTTGTATAACGAGAGTCCTATAAGATATACAGTAGTTGTAAATGATAGATGGGGAACAAATATTCCATGTCATCACGGTGATTTTTATACGTGCACGGATCGTTATAATCCTGGTATATTTTATAGAGCATTTACATTTGACTTTGTTCCATAGAAACAACATCATTTTTATTATTACTTCCTTATACTTTTCAGGAGTACTTATCCCACATAAGTGGGAGAATTGTATGACCATTGATAAAAAGTCTTGGGGCTTTCGTAGAAATGCTGCCTTGGAGGAATATTTGACGCTTGACGAATTAGTAAAAGAATTAGTAACTACAGTAAGTTACGGTGGAAATTTATTGATGAATGTCGGCCCAACCAAGGATGGTATCATTTCACCAATATTCGAAGAAAGATTACGTGGAATAGGTCCATTTATTTTTTTATTATTATCGAATTGAACTATTAAATAATATTAATATAATTATTGGGTTTATAATAGGTTCTTGGTTGAAGGTAAATGGCGAAGCTATTTATAACACTAAACCATGGAAAATACAGAATGATACGTTAACGAGTGATGTATGGTATACGCAAAGTAAAGACGAAAAAAGACTTTACGTATTGATTCTGGAGTGGCCAAAGGAAAGCGTATTATCTTTGGGTTCTTTAAAAGTTCCAAATAATACGCATGTATCGCTGCTTGGTTTTACAAAACCACTTAAAGTACGTATTAACGATCATTATTGTATGTGATAGCGTTTATAACGATGCATATTATTAATTGGTATTGCTTGTTGTACAGTGGATGCAATATCCAACAAAACTCGTTGTGCATTTACCGTATGAAGCTCATAAAGGAGAACCAGCATGGGTATTAAGAATTGAACAGGAATAAAAAACTCTATTATGCAGATTAGTTTTAATCAGATTAATTTACAGAACATAATCTTTTATAAAATTTTATATAAATCTTTATATGAATATGAAAAAGCCTGCACCTTCGCAATCTTTCTTTACAGATTAAAAATTTTGTAAAGAAATAATAATGTAATTGGAACTTTAATCGATATAATAAGTATTACCGTGATGTAATAATTAATATTCAATATCAGAGTTTAATGTTCTTTTTATATAATCTTAATTGTACTTTAAACATTAGCAGCTTCATAGAGATAAGCACCCAATAATTTTGTCTGCAAAGAAATTATCAGAGTTTATTAAATTTCAGATAAGCTTCAGCTGTCTTCTTCTTTTTTTCTTTGAAATAATTACAAAGGGAAATATACTTACACCTTGGATGTAATTATATATATTTAACTTCTCATTTTGAGAATGTGCTCCATCATCGCCTGCTCCAACAGGTAAGAGCAAAACATTTTTACCTGTGACCTCTTGGATCGTAAGAGTAACTGGAATAGATCCACCTTCGCGAGAAAGATCAGGTTCGACCTTATAAACGTGTTTAGTAGCGTTTCGTCCAGCTACGTAATTCGGATGATCAGGATTTTCTGACCATGGTTTACCTCCATGATTCATAATCACGTTAAATATATTTGGACTTTTCCTAGCTTCCCATTTTTCTTTCAAATAACTTGTTACTTTTTCAACAGTTTGATCGGGCGTCATATTGGGTACTAATCTAATCGAAAATTTGCCAATAACTTTTCTTGGAATAACAGTTTTCGCACCGGGCTCGCTAAAAGCTCCTTCGATTCCATGAAGGGACAAACTTGGCTGTCTCCAACGGTGCATCAAAAGTTGAATCTTACGTGAAAAAAAATATCGAAAATCTAACAATTCATTTCCAAATATTTTTTAACAAGTTTAGAAGAAGATATTTCTTTTAAAAATACCTTGTCCTCGTTATGAGGTAATTTAATCGCTCCGCAAGACTCGCGAAGTTCATTTACGTCAAATTCAATAGTTTCGTAACTGTTTAATTCTTGAACAGTAACAGGAGCAACATCGTCATAAATTCCATTTATTAATATTTTCCCATTGATATCTACTAAGGTATTCATCAAATAAATGAGATCCGCCATTGCTTCGTGTACAATACCACCGAACGTCCCGCTGTGCAAATCTTTGCTCGCGCAAGTTACTTCGATTTGGAAATAACAAATTCCTCTTAATCCGTACGTAATACAAGGTTTCGTAGTCCCCAACCAATAGTTATCAGATATGCAAACATAATCTGTTCCTTTTAAAAAAGTATCTTTACGTTTCCAAAGTAATTCGTCTAATCCTTCGCTGCCACTTTCTTCCATACCTTCGAATACAAACTGTAAACTCAAAATTAGTCTACGTTCTAAGCGATTATCCTACTGAAAATACCTTCAAGTTAACTGGAATGTCAGCACCGATGGCTTTGTAAGCTTGAAGCGCGTGAATCCAACATAAAACTGGTCCTTTATCGTCCGTACTACCACGTCCATAAAGTTTATCATCTTTCTCAATAAGGACAAAAGGCTCTGTATCCCATCCGTCTTCTTTAAGCGCAGGCTGCACATCTAAATGTCCATATAAAAGAATAGTTTTTTTGTTAGGATCAGAACCAAGATTTCCTAAAAGTACCGGTGGCAATGGAATTTCAGTATCGTTGGGTAATTTTTGTACTCCTATATCGGCTAATTCCGTTGTGGCACCAAGCTCTTTCAATTTTACTTCGGTCCATTTTACCATATTAATTATTTCATTTCTGTGATCTGGCCATGCGGAAACAGATTTTATAGCAACTGCTTCTCTTAGATTATCAATATATTCTACTTTATGATCGTCTATATATCTGCAATAACGTCGATATATGAACAATTTATAGATCTTTATATTAACAAGGAAAAGATAATATATATATATTTTTTATTTATAATTTAGAAAGAATTTTACTTACTTAAATAATTTTTCTAATGTCTCAGGAAGAGACTTGACTTCTTGCTCAGTCATTTTAAACAAAGAATTAATATCTCCAACTAAAAACTGATAGTATTTCTTATATATTATAGTACAAGGAAAAAAATTGTGAAGAAAAGAAATATATTATAATATTTTCGATAAAGAACATTAAAAATGAAGATAACTTATCAATTCACCTTCCACTTCCTCTTTTTATCAATTTGATAGCTTTCGTCGACTTGAAATTTATGTGTGCGCGGGACGCCATCTGGTGGTAAGATTCTTAACTAATTTCGAATATTAACATGATTTCATCGGCCCTCCTTTTATAATCATTTACGCAAAGAATGAGTACGGACGTAATTTTTGAACGATTCCGATAAACAAGATCTCATTTTAAAGGTAAAAGTTTATTTAAGTTAAAGCACTTTTCTTTTTCGAATCTTTCGAAAAGTTTTTACTCTCATTGAAAATAGTTTACGTGTGAAAACAAAGCTTTTTTAAAAATTCGAGAAATCCGTGTCTCTTTTTTCGAAAACAAAACCTCGTCCATTAAAATCCTTTAAAAATTACGTTTGGAATTACATTGTTGGCGTAAACATTGTTTTTTAACGTTCTTTAATTTTTTGTGAACAAAAAGTTTCGTACCGTGGTGCTCAATAAATTTTTCGGCAAAAGAGAAGCAGCATCTAACCTTAATACTAATTGTCCTGTAAATGCTGAATGGTATGTTTTTTATTTTTTGTACAGTAAATAATATCTTTTTTTTTATTCGTGTACGATAAATATTGAAATGTAAAGATTGATATTTCGAAGTATTACAAACATAAAATATTTCATCATTTTTTACGCAGAGAAGATGCAGAAATTTGTATCGAATTTTCGACAAACGAATCTATGGTAAAAATAAACAAATACGTTCAATCGTAGATACCAATAGATCTTAGAAATAATTTTACAATTATTTAAATAATGTATACGTTTATAAGAAGTTTATAGCGACTAAATAAAAGTAACGTTGAAACGATAGTAGATTCGTTTAAAAATAACAAAGCTCGTAATACAGGATAAACAAAAAGTAATCTTTGTTTGAAATATCAATACTTCAACATTTTGAACTCGTGGCTTTCGATTACGTGTAATGCAAATAAAAATGATCTTTATCTTTTTCTTATATAAATTAATTATTAACGTGTTCGAATCGTATACATCATACTATATATATATGTGTGTGTGTATATACACACACACACACACACACACATATATATGTGAGAAAAGTTCGTTAAATTTAAATAGTTAGAAGTCTAAATTAATTTCAATTGTTATCTCTTTTCAAGAGGTAACATTAATAAAATAATCTTCTTTATCGACATTCGAGTTTGTACCGACCGATAATCTCTCGTATTTTTATCGACAGTAGATTTTCGATTAGTCTTAAGTGGTCCGTCTCGACAGATGGCATTGCTTTCGACGTCGATAACGTAACTTACAAAATTTTTATTAAACAATATTTTCCTTCTTTAAAGTAACAAATAACATGATAAATCGATTGTAATTTAAACGAACGATTACAAGCTCATTGAATATAAATATAAACCATCGTCTTATAACCCGTGCAATTAAAAAATGAAATATCTAAATTAATTCAAAAATGTATTTCCCTATAAAGAATACTTGATACAATCATTCCATCTTATATTTCTCGATAATATAATTAATATGATTGTACAGGCTCATCGTTCGATTAACGGGACACAAAGTATACAGGGAAATTGAAATAAGAAAAAAAAGAAACAAAAAACAAAACAAAAGATAAATAAAAATAAAAAAAAGCGTGAAACTGAGAATCGTCGTGAACGATGTTTAGAATTAATAATGATAAGGGTGTGGACACTAAAAGGAAGGGCGTCCATCGATGATGTAGACTTTTTGGAGGAGTGTAGAATATCTATCCTCATCGATATGAACGAAAAGAGGAAGAGAAAAGTAACGTTTGGAAAGAAAGAGAGAGAGAGAAAGAGAGAGACAGAGGTAAAGAAGATTTTGAGCGTAGGAGGAGGTTGAACGAGGAGGAGAAGAAGGAGAAGGTGAGGAGGAGGAGGTGAAGAGGAGGAGAGTAAAGATTTTGGCACCCTGCTGTGCCTCCTAATTGCCTCGCCTTCCTTGCTTCGAATCCTCTGCGTCTTCAGCACGCCCTTGAACCCTCTCGTGGCTCCACGTAAGGCCCTAAAAGCCTACCAACCTCCTTCTTCTCCTCCTCCTCTTTTTCTTCTTCTTCTTCTTTCTCCTCTTTCTCCTCTTTTTCCTCCTCCACCCTCTCTCTCTTTCTTTTTCTCTTTCTCTTTCTCTTTCTCTTTCTCTTTCTCTTTCTCTTTCTTCTCTTTTACGTCCAGGACGCTGAATAAGCAACATCATCTATCACACTGCGCGAAACGATATATTTGTTTTTACTGGTTCTCTTTAATTATTTACAAGCAGCCTCTGGGCGGAGCGGTCCTCTCTTTCTCATTTGTAGAAATTTTCTTTCCCGTCGCAGGACGAATCCTTCCCCTTTTTACAATTCGACCCAATTTTCCGCATTTTTTCTTTCTCTCTTCGAGGAATAAGAAAAACGAAAGAAAACAAAGAAAAGAAAAAGTAGACAATGAGTTCATTAGGCCCCTCCCCGTTAGAACGAATTTCCTCTTTCCTCTTTTATTTTTTTACAGTTCGATTGGATAAACCGCGTTGGATACTTTCCAAAAAAAAAGAAAAGAAAAAAAGAAGAAATTATTTCAGCAAAGTCGAATCTCGGGAAAGAAGAGAAAAGAAAATTCGTTCGTATTTCGGAACGATGATACACATCATTTAACCCTCTCCCTAATTTTCCTTTTTCTTTTTTTGCCATACGTGGAATGTCCGCGATGGTATTCATGATGAAACGCGATCTTGGTATTGGAACCACCATATAATGACTAGGAAGTCTGGAGGCGTGGTAATGAGGGCTGGCCTGGGGCCTTACTCTCTCTTTCTCGCTGTTTCTTTTTCTCTCGAAGAGAGTCCCTCTTTCGTGAACTTCTTTTTCGTTTTTCCTCTTTCTCCATTTCCCTTTCTCGGTGTCTATCTCCTATCTCTCTTTCTCTGTTCGTCGGGTGATCGTGAGCCGCGGGGCCCACAGGAGAATCGTTCTGGGACCGTCTTTTCTAGCCGGTCTAGCTGGGTGATAAATTACGGTCGAGATATCGGCACCTCCTCCTGTCTATTCGCCAAGGTATATAACGCAACGTTTCTTCCTTCCAAACGTGCTCCTCTTCGAAAGGTTCGAAAGAACCCACCAACAACACAACCACCAGCATCACCACCCTCTCCCTCACCCTCACCCTCTCTTCCACTGTCTCACTCGACTTTCTTTCGTATTCGTATTCTCTTTCTCTCTCTCTCTCTCTCTCTGTTTCACTTTGTCTTCTTTGGCATTCTCATCTCTTGAACTATAGAGAGAAAGAAAGAGAAAGAGAGAGAGAGAGAGAGAGAGAGAAAGAGACTCGATAGTTCGTTCGAGATAACGATCTCAAAGATAATCGATCTTCCTATTGCGAATCGTCGCGATACTTTCTCTATTGTCCCAAGAAACTTGGAGTTCCTTAAACGTCAGCCAGTTTCGAATATGTTAGATCGATCAAGAGCAAGCTCGTTTACCCGAAGAAATAATACCAATGATTAATTAACGTATTCTCCGACTCGACTTTTCCTCCGTTCAGACGAAAACAGAGAGGAGACGGAAGAGTCTCTCCAAATTATCTTTTGTCAACTGTACGATGTAAATTTTTCAAAAAAGAAAGAGTGAGAGATAAAGGCTGAGAGATATCTATGGTATTATGCGTGAAATGAAGAGTTTCGTTTTAGAAACAAAGCTAGTTCGCCGAGCTTTGTGTTTTGCTCTTTTCCTTTTTTTTTTTCTTTCTTTCTTTTTTTTTCACAACAGAAGGAAAGAGTCGAGCATTCTTTTAAGATAGAGAGGAGCTTGCTTGTTCGCTTGTTCGCTCGCTTGCTCGCTTTGCTCGCTCGCGAGTTGCTCGAATTTGGAACAAGGCCGATCTAATGCGCGGACAATGTTAACTGATGAGCGGAGGCGGACCCGTGTAAGAACAATGCCGAGCGAGGAAAACAGAAGAGAAAAAACAATCGGTCCCCATTAGCATCTACCTGGATCCTCCTGGACTCTTTCTTTCTTTCTTTCTTTCTCTTTCTTTCTCTTTCTCTCTGTCGCCAGAACGTCGCTGTGCAAACGTGCTGTACCACCAGCCGTTTACCAGAGTCCCTTCGACCGATCCTCCTTGTTTTCGAGATGGAACAACGGCAAATAACTTTGTTCCAGCAATTTGAGCGATCGTTCGGAAACGATAAAATGGTCTTTATCTCTATTCTCGTATCTTCGAGAGAATGTATACCACCCTGGAGAAAACGATTTTGTTCTAGTTCCATCGGGATAGTTTCCTTTACTATTTCGTAATGTCTCGGTTCTAGTTTTATTTACTACAATATTCCATTATTCTTTAAGAGAATTGCGGTCAGTTTCTTGGAGTATTCTCTCTCTCTTTCGTTTTCTTTCTTTCTTTTTCTTTCTCTATCTTTCTTTACACCAGGTTGCCTAACTTCTGGCGCCTCTGAAACTAAATATATAGTTTTGACAGCAGGTGGACCAGTATATTCTCGGCCGTTTGAAAAGGGCCATAGATCAGTTTACCAAAAATTTCTCTTTCTTTCGTTTAAAAGGATCTACAGCCGGGGAAAGGACCAATCCACCTAAGGTGATCCCCGTTCGATCGAGTTTAAAACGTTTTCACGCCGTTTTCACGAGTCAGAAGAAATCCTTCCTATTGTTTGCGAATAAGAAGAAAAATCTGTTGGTTTCTTTTGTTTGAAACCGAACCGTGCTTCGAACAAACGAATTATCCTAAATATTCCAAATATTCCAAAGGGATTATTGATTCAATCTGTAATAAATCGATTAATCGTCTGATCAGGTGCGATTTTGAGCAGGAGTCTTTACACCTGTTCGGATCGTTTCTCTCTCTCTCTCTCTCTTTTTCTCTGCAGGGGGGAGGGCTTTGCTTTGAGAAGAGGCGTCGAAACTTTTTATCTATCTTAAACGTCATGCCGTGACTTTGCTATATCCATAAAAAAAAAAGAAAGAAAGAAAGAAAGAAACGTAAGACAAGCGCTTTAGATGGTTGTTCAACGTGAATCGTTTTAGGGACCCTCTTAGCGTGACGTTACATCGTCTAATGCCAAAACAGATGGGCGTGGATCTATCCCCTCAGCAAACGATAATTATATAAAATTAATCGTTATGAATTGTACGATAACAATAAGAAAAAAAGAAAGAAACGATAATCGATAAAATGTACAAGTAAGTAAACCAGTCTCTAATGTTTTTAGGTATCAATGCAACCACACGCGGATGGATACTTAGGCGGATGCAAAGATTTGGTGTTCGTGGATCGAGGTGTAGGTTAAAAATGATCGTATCGAAGATAGCTATCAAAGAAAGAGAGAAAGAAAGAGAGAATGTGTGAGGAAAGCAAAAAGAAGAAAAAGAAGAAGAAGAAGAAGAAGGTAAAGGTGTCCTCCGGGGTTCAACGATAAGTAAGTATCCTAAGATTGTTAAAAGATAAGAGGAGTAGCGCGTAGATCATGTACCACGATCAAGATCGTGACCAGATAGGGCCACTTGCGTTTTGTTCTTTCGGTGATGAGAGCAAGAATCAGATAATGCCCTTTGCTACGACCAAGTTGAATATTTTGAGAGAGAGAGAGAGACTGATAAAGTTTGTGGTACCGGAAAGCTCGAAACTCACAGGTTTTGGGCTTAGGTACCTGTTGTCAGAATCAGGTAAAACAGTATTATCCAGCTTGCTATCTCCTCTTCTCCTTTCCCCTTTCTCTTTTCTTTCGCCTCACGCGTCCGCGTGAAAAATGGATCCTCGAGGGGTCACGAAGCGCGGATACAGTTAGAACGACGCGAGGAAAACCGGAATAGACGAAAATTTACACGTCTCGACTTCGAAAGCAGGAACAGCAGCAACGACCACCGATAACTACCGACTAACAACAAGCGGTTGGTTAACACAACACCCTCGAAAAGACCCGCGAGAACCTTTAGATTTTCACGCTTTATTAACGGGCACAATTTCGTAAACACGTTGCAACCACACCGCAAACATATGTATATATATATATAGAGAGAGAGAGAGAGAGGTAGCATGTTAAAAAAAATAAAAAGGAAGAAAAAAAATATCGAGAGGGAGCAAAAGTTGTGAAAAAGAAACAAGAAATACACGACTCTTTTAAAAGAGATCGACGTGAAAAGATCTACAGACGCAGAAAGCAGATCGATCAATCTCTCTCTCTCTCTCCCTCTTTCTCTTTCTTTCTGTCGATTTTGTTTTCTCAAAAGCGTCACCGAGTAGCCGTAAACTTATACGCAATGCAGATTCCGCACGATCTTTTGGAATGATCTAGTTTAAACAAAGAAAAAAAAGAAAGAAGAAACAAAAAATGGGGAAGAAAATAAGAGAGAGAGAGAGAGAGAGAGAGAGAGAGAGAGAGAGAGAGAGAGAGAAATATAGATCTTTTCGATCTTTGGTTTAACTTTATGGACCAATCTCTACAAGAGAGATCAGATGTCGTGCGCGCGCGTAAGAGAGAGAGAGAGAGAGAGAGAGAGAGAGAGAGAGAGAGAGAGAGAGAGAGAAAAGAGGAAAAGAAATCGGTAACCGATCGTGCAAGATACATAAATGCATCGACAAGACTACCTAACAGTGGCTACTCTCCCTCATGTGAATTTTTTTTTTCTCCGTACCTTTTCGTCTTTTGCATTTCGTCCTCTATCTCTCTCTCTCTCTCTTTCTCTCTTTATCTATCTTAGGTGGTTACTTTTATCCGATCGCCTTCGATGCAGAGTGTCCTCCTCTTATCGCCAGCTTCTACATTGTTCGAGGAACATGATCGAGACGAAAAAAAAAGAGAAAGAAAGAAAGAAAGAAAGAAAGAAAGAAAGAAAGAAAAGGATTGAGAAAGAGAAGAAGAGAGAAAGAGCATACATTATTCAAGAGCGTTAATTCGCATATTACGTGCGTCTCGTTCCTTTTTGGATCGGTTCCCCTATCGTCTGCATCGTATCGACGTTGACACTTTTACGTAAGTGTCGTTTGATCGACCTCGATTTATTGTCAAAAAGTAAGTTCTATCCAATCTTCGATTCTTCGATTCTTCGATTCTTCGTTCGATTCGTTCGAATACAATCATGATATTAACGAGCAACATTTTTTAAACACGTTGCAACCTCATATATATATATATATATATATATATATATATATATATAAACATGTAAAAAAAAAGAAGAAAGAAAAAGAGGAAGCTATTGGTCGAGTCATTTATAGAAATCGTAAATTTTTATGTGAATGGAGAGACGTGAAAGGTAAGCAAAAAAAAAGAAAGAAAGAAAGACCCATGGTGTACGTATTAAAGGAAGCAGGCTATTAATAAACGGATGGATAATGTTATTCGAAGGCACACTTCGTTTCTCATTATCGACTTTTAGGACATCATTATGTTCCATTGGAAAATTAGTTTTCTTAGATAGAAAAACGGAAAAGAGAAGGATGATGTTACCATAAAGATGGACACCCTTGGAGGTAATATAAGTGAAATTTTCACTGAATACAGAAGAAGTAGTTTGAAAATATTATGGTTTTGGACCGTACAGACGATAATACTCGATCTCTTCTTCTTTCGAGTTGTATTTTCGACAAAACCACCCTGCTATGGGGATCGGTATTCGGTATAGGAGGGTTTTACCGTACGTACGAGAATACAATGCTTCGAGGTAAGCGATTCTCCTTGAAAACGAAAGAAAGAAAGAAAGAAAGAAAAAGAGAGAGAGAGAGAGAGGTAGACAGGTATTGTGGTTTGACTCGTTGGAAAGCCGTGAAGCCCGTGTGTCAGAGGGACAAATTTCAGCCATAAGCGCGCAAATAAAGGATAAAGGCCGCCAAATTAGCGGCCAGTGAAAGCGACATAAATCAAAATATTAGAAAACAGCCGCGCGAATGGTTCGGCTAGCTAGCCGGATGAAGGATTTATGGGGTTGCTTCACGTTTCTATGCGTAGTTGCATTCACCTACTAGTGTATCTCTCTCTTTCTCTTTCTCTATGTGTGTGCGCGCATAGCACGTGTGTATAGTTCTCCAACGCAGCATTGCATTCCGGAGCGCGGATCAGTGCGACTTTTGTTTAAAACATGATCTATCGGCTTAAATACCTCGAGTGAACGATTTACGAGCATAGGGGTGGTGGAGGCGGCGGTGGATGGGGTGAAAAAGGGGAGGAGGTGGTCGCGAGGTGTTCGTGGTTGGTTCTACGGGATGATTGGGTAAGGGTGAGGGGAAAAAGAGCGAAGGGCTGTCGCGAGGGTGGATCTCTTTTCCAGGTTTCGCAGAAGCTGCGCTTGCAGGTGGACTCTCACGCTTTTGTACAACGATTTCCAGTTCTCCTCTCTTCGTTTCAATCCCACCTCTCTTCTCTCCTTCGCTATTCACCCCTCTATTCTACCCCTCACCCAGTCTTCCTCTCAAATACTTCCATTTTCGACACGCTTTCCGATATTATACCTATGTCGTTCGACCACTCGAGTCTTCGAACGCGGTTGATAGTTCGCGACACTAAACGCACCTGTGTGAACATATCTTAGGTTATGTTAATGCATTTCTCGGGATTGCATGCTACCGTAACGCTACCGACAAATTTATTATTCATGAGAACGGCCTTTACCCCTCTACAAGTGATAATTACTTATTATTATTATTATTATTATTATTATTACTACTACCACTACTACTATATACAATGCATACTCTTTTGAATAAAGAAGCACGATGAACGAACGAGGGACCGTTTCTTTCTTTCTTTTTCTTTTTTTTTTGTTTTTGGTATTCTGTTTCTCTCTTTTTTCTTTCTTTTTTTTCTTTCTTTTTCTTGGAAAAGATCCATGATCAGAGCGATCAGATAGACGTGCGGTGTTATCGCGAACCGATATGGCAGGGCAACCTTTAAAAGAAGATCGAAAAGTTAGCGGGGGTTTTTCATTTTGTTCTTTTTTTTTCTTTTTCTTTTTCTTTCTTTCTTCTTCTTCTTCTTCTTCTTTCGAAGCGAGTCTTTCCTCTGGAACGCACTTTAGATGGATACGTCGATAGATCGAGCGATTTCTTGGAGGCAGAGGAGATCGCCCGAACACAAAGGAAGACCATACGTCGAAAGATCGCACTGTAGATTTCAAGCATAGGTTGGTATAAGCGTAACCACGGAAATAATATGTATATGCTAATAATATGTCTCTCTTATACTATTTCTCATTATCGAAATAAACGATTCGTTTCTAAAGAAAGCAAAGGAAAAAAAAGGAGAAAGAAAAAGAAATAATAAAAATCATCGTAAATCATCGAGCCCGTCTTTCTCGTCTCGTTTCGTTCCGGCCTTCTTTCGGGGATTTAGATGTCAAACGCGCGTATCCATTGGCAAAAAGAAAGAGAAAGAAAAAGAAAAAAAAACAGGCGAATATAAGTACAGGGTGGAGAGATGGAAAAAGAAAAAAAGAAATCACTTCCACGTTAAACTTCCTGAGGGTGGTGGTACAGGGAGGGGGTGCATTGGTCCACGTGACCTCTTATTGTGTCAGGACGGCTCTAATGATTCGTTCTGATCCGGTAGAACGGTGGAACCCTTCACGAGATTTTGTCCGGGAAACGTTTCCACTGTTAGTTTCTATCAGCAGCCCTACTTTAACACTCCTTGCCTCGTGCCACGAAGAATGACTCCAAGGGATGACTCGATTCGCTGAGAGAGAGAGAGAGAGAGAGAGGGAGGGAGAGAGTAAATGGCTTGGTAATACGATCCAGGGTGAGTTAGACCGGAAACTATTCGAAGCAACGACCAAGAAACGTCCCCTCCCACTCTTCCACCCTATCATCCTTAATTTATAGTTCGACAAGTGACGCAGCGTGTCTCTGAATAGACCTCAAAGATCCTTGGATCATTCGGAGGATGATCTTCGTGGATAGTTCATTCCTCCTTTCGCAAAATTCAATGAAGTTTCGAGGACATCTGCCGTGCCTTTTATTTCTTCTTCTTCTTTTCCTTTTTCTTCCTTTTATTTTTATTTATTTGTTTATTTTTCCTTTTTTATTCTATTTTCCATTTGTCGTGTTTGGCCTCAGGCTCTTCGATGTCTTTCCTCGTGATAAACCTTTGACTGGTTCAACATGTACAAAAGGAAGGATTTTCGAAGGGTATTCCTTTAAAGGAGAATTTTATTACCTATATATATATATCTATGTACCTACGTACGTATCTATCACGTCGCTTATATATCGCTTATATTCGATTCGATTGAAAAACCATGGTCAGAAAAATATTATAAAAGTAATGACCTTTTAAGAAGTGAAGGGAAAGTTCAGGTTGTATAAAAAATCTATTCTCCCTTTGGGGTCGTATTCACGTTGACTAACTCGAGGGAGATCCGTGAAAAGGATTGATTTCACGCGTGATGATTTTTTACTTGTTAAACGACGAGGATCCGACGGACCGATCGCAATGCCTTTTCTCTCTCTCTCTCTCTCTTTTTTGTGAACGCTCGCGCGCACGGGAGAGAAGAAGAAAAATCCTATTTGGGCCCGTCGAGCATTCCGAGGGACGTCACGAAGAATGGGCCTCGTTTATCAGCCGACCAGCTCGCTTCCTTGTAATAAATTATTTAATTAGTACGATGTTTAATCAAAATCTCTCTCCGATACGTCCTATTGAAGAAATACAAGAATAAGAAGAAGAATAAGAAGAAGAAGAAGAAGAAAGAAACAAGGAAAAAGAGAAAAAAGAATGAAAGAATCTCGGAGAAAAAAGTCGATACATTGCGCAATCAGGAAAAACTATTTCGAGAGAACTGAGTGAGAGAAAGAGAGAGGAGAGAAACAGGGGGTGGATTTTTCAGAAAAAGAAAAAGGAGAAAAAAAAGGAAAGAATAAAGTTCAAATATGAGAGTGGGAGTGGAAAGGTGCGGCGAATCGAGCGTTGTTGAAGAACGGAATATATCGGGGGAAGGATAATGCATTGGGGTCCAGACAGGCCTTGTTTATAATGGGTTGAACAAGGGTGCTAGAAGCCAGTGGGGGCTCGGGCCCCCCTAAGGTGCGGTCTCATGGGGCCCGATAGGGACCGGCGGTGTTAACCGGCGGGCAGTCTTACTGCGCTCGGTGTTTACTCATGAGCCGCGCGTGGTATTTAGGGATAACAAGAGGGCCACTTCATCATCCGTACGAACGACGACCTCACGATCCCTCCCTCCCACCCTCCCATTCTCTCTCTCTCTTTCTTTCATCAGCAACCGGCTCAGAACCCTATCCATATTCCTATCAAAAGTTCTCCGAACTTTGTCGTCTATGCGAACGAAAAGAGATCGATAGGTCAAAATCGATATACCTTTATCTCTTCTGTCTCTTCCTCCTCCTCCTCCTCCTCCTACACTCCCAGCTTAGTTCACACCATTTATTAGATTCTTTCCTGGTATCGCCGGAGGTGTCCCTTTTATGGTAATATCGCGTTTACGCGTTGACAGTCGTCCGAGCTACCGAAGCGGTCAGGGAAAGTATGCAAATCCGGTATAGTCAAAGATTGAATTTCATTTGGTGCGGCCGTCAGGCCGAAGGGGTCACTTCTCTGTCGTCGACCTCGCGACAGAACGCGCGAGATAATCTTTCGACACCCGGCATACGACGAAGACTACGAAGAGGACCTTTCGACGTTTTACCTTTCCTGTCTTCCATATGCATTAACTCGAGAAAGGCCATGAGAAAGAGCGAGCGAGAGAGAGAGAGAGAGAGAGAGAGAGAGAGAGAGAGTTGAAGAAAAAGACGACAAAGCATCTACTCTTATCTATCTTTCAAATTCTTCGCGCGAGTCACTTCTTCCGTTTAGAACTCGATCGATCGCATCGATCGCAACCGAGGATATCTTTATGCATAAAGATAGAAAGAGAGAGAAAGAATCGTTGACCCACGGTTCAAGTCGATACTCTTCCGGTATAAATTGTTACCGGACGAAGGGCCGAAAAGTAAAAGTCAGTTGACCTCCCTAATGGAAAGTCACTTTCTGACGGATGTAATAACTTTTCGAAACGTCGATCTTTATCCACGGTTAAAACCTCTCTACCCGTATTAACGGTTGCGGATTTCTTTTTAAACGTTGTAGTAGGGAACTCTCGCGACGTTTAGTCGTTGAACGATCGAAATCTATATCGTATCGATCGGGTTCATGAATTTCCTTCGGGTTCGACGTTTTAAAAAAAACTGGCATAATTTTTCCATTTACTCTTTGTCATTGATGGGTCCGACGTTGATATCGAACACTGATAATCGAATTGCCTGATTTTGAATCTGTTTTTCCTTCTGTATTTCGACATGGTCAACCAACCTACTACTACTACGCTAATAAGAACCAATGTCGCAGTACCTTGTAAACTAAAACACGACCGCACCAGTCGAAAACAAAATGGGATCCTTCACGTTTCCAATCTTACAAAAGATTCCGCACCTTTTGCATTCTTTCACTAGATATACCATCCGAGATTAGCTATTAGAACTCGACCTCGATGCGTTTCCCTTTTTGTTTTTATTTTTTACGTTTCTTATCGAACATTCATCGACGTAAGACATTTGTTAAATTTCCTTTTGCGTGGAGACAGCGTTGTTACGCGTTCTTGCTTTTTCGAATGTTCACGCTCGTTAACATAACGAAAAATTGCTTTCGATCAGATCGGATCGGTCGATTCGTCAAGCAAAAAAAGAAAAGAAAAAGAAAAAGAAATCGTTCGATCCTTTCTCTTTAAAAGACGACGACGACGACGACGACGACGACGACGACGACGAGGAGAAGTCGACATCTCGATGTCAGATATTGCGCGAGCTATTTCTCACCGATTTTTATTAATACCTACCTAAGCCGAAAGAAAGAAAAAAAGAAAAAAGAGAAAGAGAGAGAGAAACACTCGAGAGAAGATGGAAGAAAGAGGTAGGGGCAAATTAGGGTGACGTGCCCGTTCACTCGTCGATCTCTTCGACCCTTCCCTTCAAAAAGGAGATGACTATCGTTTTGTCCTCGAACCGGACTACCGTTGCGCTACCGTCGGCTATATCCCTTAACTGCCACGAAACTCATGAATTCGACGCTAATTTATCGTCGAGAAGAACTACTTCTTCTTTTCTATATCTCCTCTTTTCAAGTATCCGGAATGACGAGCAAGAAATAGAATATCGAGAATATTAAATAGCATTGGGAACCGTGTAAATAGATCAAAGTATTATTCATATATTTTTTTTTTTATTTTGGAGAATAGCTGCTGAGGAGTAGGCAAGAGGGAAAGGTGAAGGGGTGGACAGGGTGGAGGTCATAAGTCCTCAAATTGATCACCACTAAGGATAAATTGCATTTGGAAATGTAATACGGGGTTAAAGTAGGTAACACACGTTATGGTGTGTATATATATATACACACACACACACGATGAATTCGCTCGTGATTCCCTTTAGGGCGAACGCATCCAACGCGAATCCAACGGACTTGGCGTCGGGGCCGCAGCAACCAGCATCACACACAACGGGGGATAATAACCAATTATTTTCGAGTATATAATTAGAAAATTACGGAGTCAGTCTTCTACCGACGTACCACAGGATGTGATCCCTTCTTTCGTCCTTATCCTTTCTCTCTCTTTCTCTCTCTCTCTGCGCTTTCTTCTTCTTCTTCTTCTTCTGCTCCTGTCTTCCGTCTCCTCTCGATCTCAACATCCTTTCTTCTTATTTCTTATTCTTATTCTTATTCTTATTCTTATTCTTATTCTTATTCTCTTCCTTCGCTATAGAAAGTCTCCTTCGTGTGGCGTCAGAATTGAGATACAGATACCACGACGCAAAGTATGGAGAGAGAAAGAGAGAGATGTGGATGTTCTTTCTTCTCTCTCTCTCGTCCTGCTCTTCTTCCTTCTTCTTTTTCTTCGATGCACGATTTTCTTCTTCTTCTTCTTCTTGTTCTTCTTCTTCTTCTACCTCTACCAATACCGCTTCCTCTTCATCGTCCAAGAGCAGCGCGTGTAGGTGAGGGTGTAGAGGAGGGCCGACCTTATGGCCCTGGGCTACCGGGCTTCGTACCCAACTTGCTTCTTGTATACACGGTGTCTCGAATTCGAAATATATCTTCAAATTAGTATCGCGCGTTTTAATAAACTTTCAAAGAGAAAATAAAAAGATGGCGAGCGATTTATCGAACCGCTCGTTTTTCAGAAAGATACGTTCGCACGATGATTCGATTTAATCTTTAACGCGTTAACCTTTGAGATCTGATTCGTTCGTAAAGCGGAAAGATCGGTGACGGATATTATCGTCCATCGACGATATTAGTCCCAGTTTGATTATGACGTTTCTATTACGAACGATCAAAGATCATGTATAATGGACGCCCTATATACCGAACGAGGGCCATGCATAGGGACTCGTGACGGCGTTAAATTATTAATCCTAAATTCTTTCGCCGCCATAACTCTCGACGGGTGATTCGTCTCGAATTAGTTCCTATTAGGCCGGTAGCCTCGCGCCAAGGCTAATTCTTGAAGCAGTAGAGACCATCCCCCTCCTCCTCTGCTTCAACCCCGTTCACCCTAGTCCCCTTCCCCCTTTAACTTTATGTAGACACGATGCACTTGCAAATTGAAGAACTACTATGTCCTCTCGGACGATATCTTTCGAGAGGAGGGCGAACCTCACGAGAAGAAGGTAACAGGCAAATCGTGAACCATCGACCAAACTGGTTATTAGGATCGTTTACGTAACCGAAAGAATCGTCGCACGATTACGATTTAATCCGACCGAAAGAGTTTCAAGAGGATTCAGGATGAGGACGAGGAAAGATGCTAGCTCGTTATCGGGAGATAATCGATCGAATCTTTATCGATTACGTTATATCTATCTCGAAATAGAGGATCCAAAGGAAAATGAAAGTTTCGACGATTCTTAAGAACGTTGTCTTAATCGAGCTAAAGTAAACTCTGATAGACCAATTGTTCTAATAATGACGACGACGACGACGAAGAGATTGGAGAAAGTACAAAGTAAGAGTAGAAATGTAAAAGATAGCCTCCTTCCTTTCTTCGAATTATTTAGAGAAGCTTTATCTCCAAGTACTTACGATCGATCGATCGATCGAACCAAAGAACGATCCGTCGTAAGCTTAACACACACGGATAGTATCCTACTAGCATCCACTCTTGGAGTGTTCGAGAGCAACCCTATACCTGATCGTGATACCCCGCGGACTAATGCCGATAATTGCATTTTGCAGTTCGTGAATTCCTTCTTTCCTTCCTCGTCCGTTAACTCTACGTCTTCCTTTTTCAACTTCTACTCGTACTTTTAGCCCGATTCTCGTATCTAGCTGAGAGAGAGAGAGAGAGAGAGAGAGAGAGGGAGAGAAGATGGAGGAAAAGGAGTCCCTGCTACTGTGAGCGCTATCGGCGGCGTTTCGTTCTTTGTACGAACGACCAATGCCGTTCTCGATGATTCTCAGATACCAAAAGACCTTTCACCAATTTCTATTTAACACCGACTCGGTTAAAAAGGGAATACGTTGACTCTCTTATTCGATCATTGTTTCTTTAAAACCGTTAAACACTTGCTGCTATCTTTAACGTCGTAACATCGATTCATGCTCGAGTTGTTATCGCTAAACTGTAACTGTTGTTTCTAAAGAGTTTTCGAGTAGAGAGGAGGATAACGGTAATGAAAATTTTCACAAATCCATCGATTATCTTTACTTTTCTCTCCCTCTCTCTTTCTTTTACGCGGAAGTATCAAGTTGGAATAGTGAGTGAGAAACGTTTATCGACGTTTATGCCTCCAAGTATTGCGAGGTGCATTCTAAAGCACGGAGATCGAGACTTTTATACTGGCTCGTATACTTGTATCTAACTTGTGTAACACGGACACGGCGTCATAAATACGCGGCTGGACATCGAGGGCACAAGTGGTTCTCAGTTTCTCTCTCTCTCTCTCTCTCTCTCCTACTTCTTCTTTGTGTACAGAAGTATACATACAAGCTCGAACATAGGAGCGTACAACGTATATATAAGTGTATATATATCGAAGAAGAAGGAAGCCGATCTTAGATCGTACTTTTCAAAGTTTCGATCATCGATCTGGGCCCCTAAGGGATATCTCCGAGACGTCCGGACCTTCGGACGTTAAAACGAACACGAGTGAAAGAGGAAGGAAGGAAAAGAAGGAAGAAAGACCCCCCTATTTCACCCCATACCTCGTTCCACCTCACCCTTCCACCTTCCCTCTTCACGTCTCCGAAAACTTTCGGCGAGATAACGATCGAAGAGCTGAAATATGCACCACGCCAATTTGCCGATCAAAATTATTATTAAGAGGTACCTGTGCCGTAGAAGGTAGCACGAGGTAGACCGAAGAAGCGATCGAACAGGCGCACCCTAACACACCACGGTCGTACCTCCTTCTCTCCTTTTGCACCGTCAGCCTATAATATTCGATGTGCGAAAATCGGAAAGACTGTAAAGTAAGACGGACGAAGAGAGAAGAGAGAGAGATAGATAGAGAAAAAGAGAGAGGAGAGAGAGAGAGAGAGAAGTACTCCTTGAAATGGACTCTAAAGTCGGATAGAAGAAGGAGTAAGAGGAGAAAAGTGAGGGTGAGAGAGAAAAGGAGAGAGAGAGAGGCGATCTATACCTCTTATGAAATATATATCGTAAAGACTGAGCGAGCGAGTGAGTAAGAAAGAAAAAGAAAGAATAAGAAAGAGAGAGAGAGAGAGAGAGACGAAGAAGAAGAAGAAGAGAGAAAGGGGAGGTTAAGCCTGTAATCACGAGATTGCCAGAAGCTACTGCAGCTGATTGTTATCTTGTATCTACACCCACCACTTTATCGCCGGCCATCTTATTACCCTCGACATATTGACGTCACGCACGTATACGAACGAAGAATTCCCTCCTAACGTCTCCTCTCTCTCTCTCTCTATCTCTCTATCTTTCTTCTCCACTCTCTCTTTTCGTCGCTTTATTCTTCGTAGGAAAGAGCAGGAGCAGCAGCAACAGCAGCAACAGCAGCAACATCGTCTCGTCGCCGTTCCTACAACGATCGTAAAAGCTGACCGCCGTTGGCCATCGAGATGCACCCTTCTTTGGACCTCTCACCCCCTCACCTCCTCAAAACCTTCCCCCCTTTTCACGTCCGTCCCCACGTCATCGGCCGATTATCATTATTCGTGATTACTCCTGTCGTCGCCGGTAGCGTCCAACCAGAATGCGACGAGTAGGTACTGGTACATCGATTTCTATGTATTTAAACGTTATCGTAAAAGGAGATTCGAGAACGGGAGTTTAACGAAGGTGAGGAAAGGGAGGTAAGGGTTAACGCGTATGCATTAAGCAAAAGCGTCACACGTTTCCACCGCGAACCGAAACGTCGTCAAAGTTTCTCGCGAAACCTAGGACACCGAGGGCTTCGAATAGTTTCGCGCTTTAGGCAGGCGCAAACCACGAGAGAAAGAGATAGATAGATAGATAGAGAGAGAGAGAGAGAGAGAGAGAGAGAGAGAGAGAGAGAGAAACGGCGGTCGATTTCAAACGCAAATTCGGCTAAGGCCTGAGGTTTCTCACCCGTGAATCCCGCAGTGAGTTTCCTTCTCTTTCCAACGCGTTAGCTCTCTTCTATCTATCCTTCTCTTGCCCGATGATAGTTGTGGTTCGCAAAGTTAGCTTCGGATAACTAAGCCTGAACTGGACCTTCTCTATCTCTACCTCTCTATCTCTCGTCTGTTATAATCTAATCCTAGTTCAGTCTAAACTATTCCCCTTGCTTTCTCCCGAGCAAAGTCGGATCGATCGAAAACGTCTACCCCTGTGATAATAAATATCTCTTTATTTAAACACGGGATCGAAAATAGCGTTACATATAAATTCCTTCGAAACAATTTTTCGTTTGCTTTTATTGCACGATTCTTGAGAATCGACGTCATCATCGCGATGCCGCACCTATCCGTGATCGAATCGTACGGGATTTGCCGTTCGCGATCGTCGAAATTCGGCTCACGGAGTCTACGGCAGTAAATAAAGCATTGTCCTCCGTAATACCCCTCTACCTCCTTCAGCCTCTCTCAGACCATCTCCAACCTCCGCCACCTCCTCCACCTCCACTGCTTCTACCCACCACCATCGTCGCTATCACTCTTTCGCCATGTTTCGTACGTTGACATATTTCTTTTACGGTCTTTGAGTATTTTCAAATACACACGCGACGCATACATTTCCATCGTACAGTAACACGTAGAACGTAGTTACGCCTGTCGATTGATTTTCTTCGGGAAAGCCGCTAACGTGCCGCTATGCGAAAGCGTCTCGAATATCTTCGAACGTTTCCTAAAGACGTTTTCTAGAAATACGCCGGCAAACGATATATACCTAAGTGCTATGTAAGTAAGTACTTAGGTGTATCGTAGAAATGATGTGAGTAAAGACAGTGGAATACGTGACGTTGAAGATAATTCCGATCGATGATCCTTCGGCGAATGTTGTAAGAACTGAATAGAAGAAAGAAGGAAAAAGAAAAGTCAAAGCAAAAGAATAGAAGAGGGAAAAGAAAAAGAAGAACAAATTAAGATGGATGAAGATGAAAGAAAGATAATCTTCCAAGAAAAAAACAATCAAGTTGCATTATCTGGCAAGCTCGAAGCTTAGGTATCTTTGATCGTAGAAGAAAGAGTACGATATCTCGTCGTTGGATGGCAGCACGCTCTACCTTCGCAACCTCCCCTCCAACCGAAAGAAAAAGAAATCAAATTGCGAGAGTGGGGGAGTCAATGAAGCAAGTTTAACCCCCTTTTTCTGGAACCGTGAGCCGCACGCTGCTGCCATCTGAGCAAGACATTTTCCAACTACACTCTCCTTTTTCACGATGTATATCACATTCTCCTACTTCTTCTTCACCTTCCTCCCCACTATCAAATCCCCCTCCAATCCCCCACCATTCGGAACTCTCGGGTTTCCCCTCTCTTTCCACCACTCCCACCCTTCTGTCTTTTCCTTTTTTCTTTTCTCTCTCTCTCTCTCTCTCTCTCTCTCTCTCTTTCTCTCTGTGCGTGTCTATCTCTTTTCTTCTGCTTCTATAACATCGAGTTCGCGGGTATATCTACTCTTCTACCGATAGGGAAAAAGCCATAGCCCACCATAAAATCCCTCATAGCGTATTTCGTATTAAAATATTAAAATATTCATTCCCGACATAAAAGCGGTCAAATTACGTCTGTTAGCATTCCCCATTCGCTTCGTCTCTCTCTCTCTCTCTCTCTCTCTCTCTGTCTCTCTATTCTTTATTTTTTTTTCTTTTTCTTTTATTTCTTTTTTTTTTACAGTCTCCATGACCTACGACACGTTCCGAATTTTTGATCGTTTCAGGATGAAACGAGCGAGACGTTCGGCCCTGTTGGAATATATTTTTCTTACTTTCGAGGTTCAGGGTCGATGCAGACGTTTGCGTTCAAGGTAACAGCAAAGTTTCTAATGTTTTCCACAAATGTTTTCACACTCCACTCCTTTACCCCCTCCATGGTAGAACGGAGAAACAAGTTGCATCCGTGCTGCGTTAACTCTCCCTCTCCCTTCGGTCCTCTCCCCCTCCTCCCCACGCCATGGTTTCCTCCTACCCTAGAATAGAATCGAGAAAGGGGCGCCTAAATTATGCGCGCAAACGTTCAGGTAGTAAAAGTGTTTCCTACGTGCCCGTAGAAGTGAACCGTTGACGTTAGTTTTCTTACCGAGTTTCAACCCCTCTTAACTATAGAGAGAGAGAGAGAGAAAGAGAAAATGAAATATCTACCGGACTACCTGTCCGATCCTAAACAAATATTTCGTAGAATTATTCGAACCAATTTGAGTAAATGAAGCCAAAAACTTATTTCAAAAATTGGGTATCGCGAAGCGTCACCGGAGATCAGAGATGCGGGTGACGCACTTTCGCTTTCTAAAACCGATGCGGGGATAATACGTCTTCGTTCGGGGTATTTTTCTTTTTTTTTCTTTCTTTTTTACTTTTTATTCTTCATAGAGAAAGTTTATGAGTACGTTTATACGAGGTTTTGAGAAAGTTATCGAAATAGTCTGTACGTCGGAAATGTTCGTTCAAAAATCGATGAGAGATTTATGAAATGTACGATACTTTAACGTAGCATTAGAAAAGTGAAATAAAGATTATTAGGGAGAGTACTTAACGTTTAGCAGTGTATAGCGACCGGCCATTAAAACCTCGCGTCCTTTGCCGTGAACGAACCATGTTCTAGGGGATTGGCTTTGAACGATTATTCCTGCTTTATCTCGTTGCGCATGTACGCGCGCGCGTGCGCAACGTCGAAAACGTTATCGTTTAAGTTCTGTTTTATATCTTGGACGAGTAAAGCGTCGAATGCTCGTAGAGCGTCACTAGCATTTTAAGTAGTGCCATTCATAATCCGTCAGCTTTGGCCCGATACATATGTAAAGACGATTCTATTATTGCTTCTTATTTATGATTTCCTTCTATTCGAATGGCAGTTATGGCAACGCGCCACGCGGCCAACTGTAACGAACGCGAATTTATGTCCCCGTGTCTTTTCTCTATCGGTAGCTCATACGTCACGTGATACAACGAAAGAAAAATGCGACCGAGGAGAACTACTTGCTTCTGTTCGTTTTCTTTACCCTTATCCTCTCTCTCTCTCTCTCTCTCTCTTTCTCTCTTTCGCTCCCTTTTAATAAAGTTTGCAAATCTGTTCGATCCTCATCTCGTGCGGCATGCTTTTCACGCGTAGTTTGCACGAAGGAGGAAAGCCAGGAGGAGAGCCTCGTGACCCACTAACGTTAACGCCAACTGTTGCATTTCAAGAAGGAAGAACGACGCTTCTAGCGTCTCTCTTCGAATAGTCCTTCCGACCAAGACGACCAAGTGGCAAAAAAAAAAAAAAGACGAGAGAGAAAAGAAAGAAGAAATAAAGAAACAGAAAAAAATACGAAAACAAATTTCTCTCTCGCAATAAAAAAAAAAAAAAAAAAAAGAGAGAGAGAGGAAAAAGAAAACAGAAAGGACCAGGGGGTTGAGAGAGAGAAAAAAAGGGGATTAGCAAAGATCGACTTTGTCTCGTAGTAGAAAACACAGGTGCGAAGATAGAAAAGCCAGCTGGGTGGCTGTGCTGTGCCGTATGAAAGGGGCGCCAGTGAACGACGGCGGTGGCGGTGGTGGCGGCGGCGGCGGCGGGATAGCGAAGAGAAGGGTGAGGGGAGGGGGAGGGAACGGCGCACGATGATCTAACTCACCCCTCCTCAGGGGTCGCTGGCACGTACTGCATAATGCTGCTACCTGTGGCTCTCATTTAAATGTACTAAACCTCGCGCTGCTGTCCTCCCCCTCCCCTTTCGCTCTTCCGTTCTCTCCTCTCTCTCTCTCTCTCTCTCTCTCTCTCTCTCTCTCTCTCTCTCTCTCTCTTTCTTTCTCTCTTTCTCTCTCTCTCTCTCTCTCTCTTTGTTCCCCTTCTTCGCTATCCATCTTTCTCTCTCGGCGTCAGTCGGTCCGCGACTGTACCAACGAAACAGCCTTTTTTCGCTGTTTTTCTTTCTCTCCTTTGATTATTTTGATTATTGTTATTATTGTTATTATGATTATTTGGTCCCATCGATTTCTATTAACAGGTTCTTCTCCGAGGCCGAGACGGACGGTCCACTTTTCAGGGGACTTACGACTGGCCCATTTTTCTCGATTGTTAATCATCGCGAACGAAGGGTAACTGAGGAAGCAAGGAAGTACTCGTCTATTTACCTGTTGCGGAACATCGGAATCGGTAATAGAAATTCGGCGGACAACCGAGAAGCTCCGATATCGATAAGACGGATCTCTGGTTGTAGCGAATATTCTGCCTATATATATATATATACCTGTTGCATTACGGCTAAAACCAGAAGAAAAATCGTAAGTACGGGTGCGTGCAGGTTGTGACATCTTGCTTGAAACTTAGCCGGGTCCTTTTCGCGGATAATTACTTTGGACTTAGACGGGGGGTGTGGGTGTAGGTAGGAGAAAGAGGAGGAGGAGGAGGAGGAGGGGGAGGAGAAGGGGGTAAATTAGTACCTGTTGCTCGGAGGATTCTTCAGATCGTTGTCGAGTAAAGAAAAGGAGGATGATAGTGTTGAGTGGGGGGAGGAAGGAAGAAAGGTAGAGTAGGTAGAGTAGGTAGAGTGGGAGGGAGGGAAGGTTAGTCCATCGCAAGAAAAGGAAAAAAAGAAAAGGTAGAAGAAGAAGAAGAAGAAGAAGAAGAAGAAGCAGAGAAAAAGAAAAGAAAAGAATAGAAAAAAAGCAGAGGAAAAGTGTGGAAAAGATGCGACCGAGGAGGATAAAGGAGCACGTAGCGCTGCAAGGAATAAAGAGAAGAAGAGAAAGAGAGAGCGAGAGAGAGAGAGAGAGAGAGAAGCTCCTGGACGTGGAGTCTTTGCTGCCGGCAGGAGCAACGGCGCGCGAAGAAGCTCTCGGTCGGTCGTGTAGTAGCTCGAAGAGAGGTAAAAGCGTAGAGAGAAACGGAGAGCGAGAGGGAGAGAGAGATGGAGCGAGAGAGAAGGAGGAGGTGGGTGGAGGGGAAAAAGGACTGGCGCCTAGGGTGCCTCGCCTGTTCCGTAGGCGCGGTCAGATTAGGTGCCGCCTGACGGTGACGTACGTCGACGGCCACCTTGCCAGGTTAACCAATGGTAAGAGAGAACGGAGAGAAGAGTGGGAAACGGCAGGACGGTGGCGCGCATGACGAACCTCCACCAACCGCTCCGGGAGCCTCGGGAACCTCGGGCGAGCTACGAGGCGAGGCAGTCAGTCGCTCTCAGCTACGACATGCATAACGCATGAGAGAGCCCGAGCGAGATCTTTCTACGACCCGTCTCTCCGCACACACGCTCTCTTTCTTTCTTTCTTTCTTTCTCTTTCTCTCTCTCTCTCTCTACCGTCTCTCTCTCTTTCTCTCTCTCACATTCTTTCTCTCTCTCTTACACACTCTCTTTCCATCGTTACTACTCGTTACTACTCACTCTCTCACGCATACGATCATTCCTCGACCAACAACAACGCAAACGTTCCTTGGCGTTTGCTATCTCACTCGCACCAATCTTTCTCCCACGACTCCCACGTACGATCAACCGAGTACTACGACGATTACTACGACGACGACTACGACGACGACGACGACGACGACTACGACGACTACGACGACGACGACGACCACGACTACGAGGACTACGACTTGGACGAGGACGAGGAGAGGACTACACGGGTACGACACAGAAAGGAGTACGACACGCGCGAGAGTACGACCGGCACCGAGAGAGAGGAGAGAGAGTCTCGCGAGTCGGAAAACGCTGTTAACGCTGTTACCGTCGTCGTCCTCGGTTACGAGAGGTACGATCCGTAACCGTACCCTACCGCAGTTACTCTTCTCACCGTCGCGTCGTTACGTTCTACCGTTCCGCAATATCGACGAGAGTGTGTAAAACGTCGTCGTTGTTTGTTATCGTTCGTCAACGTTCGGTCAACTGTGATCATCGACGACTTCTCTCTTTTTCTTTTCAAATGGTACATAAGTTTCCGCGAGTTCCGAACGAAGGCATGAGTGATATCGGGTGATTCGCCCGAGATTAATAATAACGCGAGTGCTGTCATCGTTCGAGGAAGATATACGACTTGTGTGCTACGAGATCCTGTGACACCTCTACGATAAGAAAAAACGAAGAGGAGAAAGGAAGAGATATTATATCGAAGGGAGAAGATACTGTTTTCCTCGCGAAAGTAACCGGGTACGCTCGGAATGATGCGGCTCGTTCGGGATTTCTTACGTTTTCGCGAACGGTGGACCGGTGCGAGCGGTCGCTAATAATAATAATAATAACGATAATAATAATAATAATAATAATAATAATAACAATAATATTATTAATAATATTAATATTAATATTAATAATAATAGTAACGATAATAATAACGGTAATAATAAAAATAATAACGGTAGTAACGATAATAATAAAAATAGTAATAACACTAAAGATAGCGAACATCGTCGTCATCGCCGTCGATAGAAAGGATTACGTCTCCGGAAGGGAAGAGATCGAGTCGTTTTTCTTCGAAGGGGGTGGAGAAAGAGAGACGGAGAGAGAGAGAGAGGAGAGTGAGAGTAAGAGTGAAAGAGTGATACGACGAAAAGAGGAAAAGACGAGAAGAAGAAGAAGAAGAAGAAGAAGAAGAAGAACAGGAGGAAGAGGAAGAGGAAGAGGAGATACAGAGAGAGAAAGAAAGAGAGAGAGAGAGAAAGAGAGAGGAAAGATAGGTGCTCGCAAAATTCGCCGGTACGAAAGGTAGGACCGGCGGCGAGCGTTCGAAGGACCTCTCGACGAGGGGAAGTAGATGGCCGCTACCACGTACATGCCGGTTAGTAGCGCAGTGTCGGCCGAGCTGGATGGTGGTTCGGGTACAACAATCGGGATGAACATCGCCGTGGGTGGCTATTCCTCGGGCTCG
>NC_066610.1:2336385-2341385 GCF_905475345.1 Vespula vulgaris
AAGAATAATGAATAAAAACAGGCGAAGATACGATAATATTTTCGATGATTAGCCAGGGTATATAAATAGATATGCGCTTCCCCGATGACGTTTACGTTCCCGACAAATTTTTGTCGTTTTGTCATTTCAATGGCAAATTCTTTTTTTCTCTCTCTCTCTCTTTCCTTTTGTCTTTCTTTATTTTTCTTGTTTTTCGTTGATCTACTACTCAAAGAGACAGTCAATATCGATTTTTTTCTTCTCGTCTCTCTCTTGTTCGTCGACACGCGAGTAAACGTGGCCCGTTTTATCCTCCTTATCGTCCTTCGTTTTGTTCTCTCTCTCTTTTCTCAGTCGTCGCATGTTCATACTCTTTTCTTTTGCTACTTCGCTTCGAAAGGGTTACCTCTCTTTCTCTTTCTCTACCTTGTCCTTTCGTCGTCGAGACAGCTTCGCGGAAGTAGCTTGCCATGAGATCGCGAGTTTTTCGAGTCTCTGGAGTATTCTGTGCTACTCGAAAGAGTAGTACCTTTTTCGCGTAGAGAAATGTTTCCCTTTTTTTTCTTTCTTTTCTTTTTTCTTTCTTCTTCTTCTTCTTCTTCTTCTTCTTCTTCCCGTGAAGTTAATCGACAACGATCTCAGGGTAGAACGCGCTCGTTGATCTCCCGGACACGTGTAATTCCATTAGACCGTCTCGTTCGCTTCGACGTGTAAATCCGATGATAAGTATTTTGAAGGAGTACGAATAAAGTATGCTAAATTATGCAAGGCATGTAGGAATGCGAAGTAATCTCTCGCATGATGAGCAAGACCGTGAGCCAGACGTTCCGTGTAACAATGCGCGCGCGTTCACTCAATCTAACCTACCTTGATAATATGATTTTAAATCCTTTGAAAATTACCGTTTACAAATCTACGTGAAATAAAAAAAAAAACAAAAATTAAAAAAAAAAGGAAAAGGAACCGAGAAAGAGGAAAAAAAGAAAGCGTTGCGTCTTTCAGTACTTGATATTCGTACGACCCGCAAGGAAAGAACTTTAGTCGATGGATTGTTCGATGAAAGGTAGAGGGGTGCGAAAGGAGGGTGGGAAAAGAAGTATGTAAGAGCTATCGGTTAGTCATTTTTCGATGCACTTCCGATTGATACCTGTTAATGCGGGCCCGGAAAACAGCGACGGTGTTGTCGTCGAGAAAAACGAAACAGAAAAAAAAGAAAAGAAAGGAGAAAGATAGAAAATGAACAAGAAAGGTGAAAATTAAAAAAAGAAGAGAAAAAGAAGAAAAAAGAAGTATAGAAAAAAAAGGGAGATTCATGTGGGACGACGAAAGAGTGTTTCTTGCGAAAGAGTGTATTTGAAAAATGAATGTCTCTTCAGCGTGGGCAACTGGTCTCTTCTCTCTCTCTAGACACAGGAGGGACTTATGGAGGATAAGGAGGAGGTGGAGGATGAGGAGGAGAAGGAGGAGGAGGAGGAGGAGGAGGAGGAGTAGGAGTAGGTGGGGAAAGAAGGTGGCGAGGGGATCGGGGAAAACCGGCGGAACGGGACGTCGTTAAATCCGTCGTCTCCCCCTAATAAACAAACTTCTCTCGGTTCTCTTAGCTTCCCTCGATTACGTAAGATTTGCCACAAAACAGCGAGGCGCAAGTTCATTAAAACGTTACGTTGGCGTCGACGTAACGCCAGCGCAGGTGGATTACGCGGCTTTATTATCCCTACACCGAGTTTCTGCTGCTCGTGCGCGATTATTTGCTCACTTGGCCACGCATAGCCAGCCAAGTCTTATCTTTTTACCGAGAAGGAGCTTCGATTGGTCGTCGTGTCTTCTCTGTCTTTCTCTTTTTTTCTTTTTTTTTTCTTTTTTTCTTTTTTTTCTCTTATTTTCGTATTTCACTTCTTCTTCTTCTTCTTCTTCTTCTAATTTTTCTTCTTCCTCTTTTTCTTTTTCTGTTTTTTATTTCTTCTCTCTCTCTCTCTCTCTCTCTCTCTCTCTCTCTCTCTCTTTTTTCTTCTTCCTTTTTTCTAATCGATCGATCCGAACTCGGGCTTCGTTGGAATATTAACGAGTTTTTCGTTCGGTAAACGTTCCTCGTGCGTACGCGGAAAAATTTCTCACCCGTTATTTCCTCCTCGTTGAGCGCCTTAATTATCGGCGTAAGAAAAAAAAAATACGTCGCCGAAGATTATTTGATCTTTGATTCGTGCGATTTTACGTATTGGAAATGAATGTATCGCGATAAACGTTAACCGATACTGACCTAACGAAAAATAGAAATATGGACGGTAAGATTGCAAAATCGGGATGGAACGTTAACGAGAATTCCTTTTCGATAAATTAAGATATTTTTCCGCAATTCCTTGTCGCGCACGTATACGCCAATACGTACACAAACGTACACACGCATACAGATGGAATAGAGATAGACAGAGAGAGAAAAGAATGCGATCGACTAATCCGAAAGAAAGCGTTCGTTGCGCCAATCCAAATTCTATTTATTCTCTCTCGTTCTTAGTTCCCGCGAGTTCTATTTATTTGATTAAAAAAATGAAAAAAAAAGAAACAAAGAAAGAAAAAGAAAAAGGACGTAGAAAATACATACATATATATATTTTTTTTAATCGTGCCTCGGTAACTCACAAAGTACTCTTTTTTGTTTAGGTGTACATAGATTTCGATCGAATGGGGACGATGCACGGCCGGGAAATGAGATTTTGTTGATACCGCTTGTGTTTCAACGACGTTTCAACGAGAGAGAGAGAGAGAGAGAGAGAAAGATAGAGATAGAGAAAAAGAAAGAAAGAAAGAAAGAAAGAAAGAGAAAAAATACAGAACGTTTGAGTCCGAGAGTTTTATATCGAAAGATGGACAGAGTTTTTGGAACGATACAAAGAATATTACTTTTCTACGGTACAACCTAAATATATATATATATATGTGTGTGCGTGTATGTGTGTGTATATATATTTCATCCTTCTTTTCGTTTAGAAATCTTTCTTTTTCTTTCTTTTTTCTTTTAAACGAAAACCAAAAAAAAAAAAATCTCTATGCACATACAGTAAAAAAAAAATATATATATAAAAGAAGAAGAAACGTTGGAAAATCGAAGGGGTTATATCGCCTATTGTTATTCATTCTCACGATGTTTTACAAAACGTTAGATGGACATGTGATAGAAATATTATTAACGATTAGTACGAGATTTAACAAGTTGGTCGTAAAAAAAAGGGGAGAGAGAAAACAAAGAGAAATGGAGAGGACTCCTTCGATTTTCTTCTCTCGATATATTCGTTTTAACGAGCAATACGCGTGCGTTTATTCCGTTCCGGAAGACGGTGCATAATGTCAGCGAGAAAAGACGACGATAGATAGAGAGGCGACATGTAAAAACAATACTTATGGATTATTACGATCTAATACACGAAAAGATAAAAGAAAAAAATTACACGCATCTGTAAACAATATCCCTTTACCCTTTCCATCTCCCGTCACACTTCCTCCTCCTATTTCTCCTACCTCTACTTTATCTCCCCACATGTATATTATTATTAAACATTAATTAATTATTAACGATAAAAAAAAAAGGAAAAGAGGAAAAAAAGTAATCGAGACCTCTGGCGAGTGTTGGTGACGTTTTGTTAGAACGACGGAAACTAAATTACTATTGAATTTTAATTAAATAAACAACATTGAAAGTAATACAAGAGAAATCTGTCGTTTTCCTTTATTCACTCGTGTTCACACTCGTTTATTCATTAATTCGTTCGTTCGTTGGTTCATTCATTTATTCATTTATTCGCGACGAGGGAACGTATTATGGGGTTACCCTATAAAGAGCTTCTTTACGTGTCAACGATGATAAAAATGGTCAATAACGCGAAAGAATTTTTACGAGGACGTTAAATCGTATCAACGGGAATATGGATTTTATTCAGGTTGTCGGTACGATCATCGATCCGTATCCTTGTGATTTTTAAGTATTATGCGCGGGAAAATGTGATAGTTACGCGATCGATCTTTCGATATATCGATCGATCATCATGCACGATCGGAGATCGTCCGATATGTGGAACATGTCGATGTATGTATAAAAACTGATAAGATATTGCTACGCCCGAAGAAAAATCGTACGACTCGATTCGCTGCGTAATCTTCGAGTTTATACAGAATAAGAGAGAGGGAGAGAGAGAGAGAGAGAAAGAAAAAAAAAGAAAAGAACGTAACTTAGATCTTGCATCATTTTCGTTATCTTTTTCTAATCGTTCGAAAAATGCTTTATCTCGATCGACAATAAATCTTTCGACGATCGATTTTCACCTTGCAAGGATGGATAATTAGAATTAAACGATTGGACCAGTTTTTGCAAGCGGAAGTCAATCTCGTTATTTTTTTTACTCGAAAGAGAGAGAAAGAGAGAGAGAGAAAGAGAGAGAGAGGAAATGAATCGGAAGGTCGAATTTGCCGGAAGAGGGTATTGCATCGATAAACCGCGCGTAGAGCTCTTGGGTAGTATCGAGACGCCTCGAATTTCGGTATCGTTTCGCGATCTCGTATTCCAGTGGCGATCTTGGTCGATCGATCGTCAGGGGTGTTACCACGGAATGGTGTCGCGTTACGTTCGCACCGCCTACCTTGGTAGGTACTACCATGATGGGTTGTAAAATTTACCGAGCGTCTTAAATAATAATCGCGATGTTATTGCCTTGATTCAGTGGCGTTGTTTTTCTTTTTCTTTTTCTCGTCATTTTTTTCTTTTATCTTTACGGGGAATGAAAGTAGGGTGAGAGCGAGAGGGGAAATCAAATCGTCGCATTTATTAATAAAAGTCTACGGGTTACACAGGTCGATCGTTAATAACTGTAACCAAAAGGGAAAACGATAGAAAGATAGAAAGAACGAGAGAGAGAGAGAGAGAGAAAGAGAGAAAGAGAGAAAGAGAACGAGAGACAGAGAGAGAGAGAGAGAATAAAAAAGCGCGCGATACCAGGTGCCAGGCAGGAAATCGTCGGATGGTTTCACCTCGT